>NW_017675056.1:5315-77204 GCF_001879085.1 Nicotiana attenuata
AAAATAAAAAAGAGAAGCGGCTTAAAACTACTGAGCAGCACTAAAAAAATGTAAATAAAGAAATAAATAATCACCAAATCCATGAAATGTTACCAAGCTTTTGGAATATAATGCAACAAGATCACAAGCAGTCAGAAAAAGATGTCTCAAAAGAGTGATGAACCAGATATAATATATGTCTCTGGGTTTTCAACAATGCTGGAAAAAGGCGTTAACATTGATAAACCTAGGCGCCTATCTATAGTAAAAAACGTGGCCCTTTGCTACTACCTACCAGCCGCGGCTGACAAAAGCACCGCGGACCCGCTCGGTTTTCCAACATGTGAGAAGTTCTAGAAGGCAACCTTGGAGTAGATCCGCGTTAAGGATGACCGCGCGACGAAGTCCACGCGCGGCGACCCACAAACTTGAACCGCGGCGCCCGGTGGCAGAACTTCTAGAGCACTGCATTTCATTAACATTAGCCATGCGCGGGACGCGCAAAAATGCACCTGTGGACCGATACTGGCAAACTTTCAGAGACTTAACAAAATTTTTCTTATGTTTGTCACTGCTTCAACACGAATCCTAGCAATATACTCACATAAACAATTAGCTCAAAACAATCCTAAGCTTACAAAGGAAAAAATCACAAGGAGAAGAAAAAAGACACGGGTTGCCTCACCAACGAAGCGCCGATTTAATCGGGACGACGATGTTGTACCAACACAGCTCACTTTAATGTGATGAGTTGCCACCACGTGGCTTCATCAAACTCCCCAAAAAGCTTGACAACGACATTGGCCATTGATCCGAGAAAACTTCACAATTCTGTTCTGAGATCAAGAGCAGCCAAAACGGAGTCACACATACAATGTATCAATGGCCACTCACATTTACTTGGCATTCCCGGACAATAACCTCAACCGGATTAGTTGAAAAGGAGACCATATCACAACCCTTGGATTCCTTACCCGAGCATATTTGTCATTAAGATACTTCATCTTGTCCTTATACAAGGACGAGCTGGAGTAGGCATGAAAATCTAAACTCATCAAGCTCATAAGTTGTTCACATGGAGATTCGCTGCAACATCCCCATTCCAAGTTCAACTTTCTCAAGGCCACACTAGCTTTTGTGCTCCAATCATTCTTACCGAAATATGGCAAAGCTTTCCACAATGCCAACGGTACGGGGACATACCAATTGGGGTCTTGTTAAGCCGTCCGGTATATGCCCATAAAAGCGCGTCATCCAACTTTTTCGACACAATCGTCCTATTACATTTACCGTCTTGGACAAGATTACTCTTTATTTTTCGGTTGGAGACTTCTTACTTGACCACTAGCTTGAGTGATGATAGGGGGTGGTCACTTTGTGATTTTCCTCATACTTAGCAGGCAATGAGTCGAAAGCCTTGTTGCAAAAGTGAAGACCCCATCCTAATGATAGCACGAGGGGTGCCAAACCTTGTGAAGATCTATCTTTTTCAGAAATGTCACCAACACTTCGGCTTCATTGTTGGGATAAAGCCACGGCTTCAACCCCACTTTGAGAACATAGTCCACCGCCATGAGAATATAAGTTGTTCCCACAAAGAGCTCACGAAAGGACCCATAAATCGATGCCCAAACATCAAAAATATCCACCTCGAGAATCGTATTGAGAGGCATTCATCCCCTTTTTGGAAAATTCCCGGCTCCTTTGGCATGCATCACATCTCTTACACAGTCACTAGACATCTTTAATCAAAGTCGGCCAATAGAAAACCGCAACTCAAAACCTTTGAAGCCGTCCTCTCCCCTCATGATGGCCACATGGGATGGTGACAAGCCTCCAAAATGCTTCAAATTGTTACCTTCCGGGACACATCTTCTAATCACACCATCCGTGAAATTTTAAACAAGTACGGATCAATCCTAAAAAAATCCAAACTATCCCGCTTGAGTTCTTCCTTTGGTTAGAGAAGAAGCTACCACGGGACAATTTCGGTCACAATGAAGTTGGCGATGGTCCGCGAACCACTGGCATGTCACACATTGACACAGAAAGAATTGCTACGTCGGGGAATGTAATCATTTTATCTCAGGCCGTCACATGCCTCCCTATCTCTCCAACCGGGACCAATGGTCTGCAACTTGGTTCTCACTTCCCTTCCGGTCCACTATTTCTAAGTTCAAATTTTGAAAGAGTAACACCCATCTCATTCAAATCTTGCCTCGGAATCTTCTTGGGCATCAAATACCGAGGGCGGCATGGTCCGTGTGCACAATCACCTTGGCCCCCATAAGATAAGGCCGAAATGCTTTCCATGGCAATACAATGTGCCAAATAATCTCTCTTTTCCGTCACACCGTGTAATTCCGTTGAGCTTCATTCATAGTCTTACTTGCATAATACACGGGATGGAACATTTTGTTAACCCGTTGACCCAACACCGTCCCCAATGCAACATCACTAGCATCACACATTAGTTCAAAGGGTAAACTCCAATTAGGTGCAGTTATGATAGTGGTAGTGGTCAACTTGTGCTTTAAAAGTTCAAAGGCCTCCATGCATTTTTCATCAAAAACAAACTTGGCATCTTTCTCTAGTAGCTTGCACAGTGGATTCACAACCTTCGAGAAGTCTTTGATAAACCGCTGGTAGAACCCGGCATGCCCAAGAAAACTCCTCACCCCTTTGACAGAAGTAGGGGGAGGGAGCCTTGAAATCACCTCAATTTTTGCCTTATCTACCTCAATCCCATGTTTTGAAATCTTGTGGCCCAACACTATACCTTCTTCAACCATAAAATGACATTTTTCCCAGTTGAGAACGAGGTTAGTTTCTTCACAACGAGCCAAGGCTCTATCCAAATTTACCAAGCATTCATCAAAAGAGTCACCAACCACACTAAAGTCATCCATAAAGACCTCCAATATGTCTTCCACCGTATCGGTGAAAATAGCCATCATGCAACGTTGGAAGGTCGCTGGAGCATTGCACAACCCGAATGGCATCCGGGAGAAAGCAAAGGTACCATAGGGGCATGTAAAAGTAGTCATCTCTTGGTCCTCCGGGGCAATTAAGATTTGATTGTAGCCCGAGTATCCATCCAAAAAACAATAGATGCTCGCCCCGCAAGACGATCAAGCATTTGATCGAGAAATGGCAAGGAAAATGATCCTTGTGGGTCACCTTGTTGAGTTTCAGGTAGTCCATACAAACTCTCCACCCGGTAATGGTTCGAGTGGGAATAAGCTCATTGTTGTCGTTGGTCACCACCGTTATCCCTCCTTTCTTTGGCACACATTGGACCGGAGAAGTCCACGAGCTATCGGAGATTAGATAAACCACACCAGCGTCAAGCCACTTGATAACCTCGTTCTTTACCACTTCTTGCATCTCCTCGTTTAGTCTTCTTTGATGTTCAAGGGAGGGCCTTGCATCCTGCTCCAAGATGATCTTGTGCATGCAAAATGCGGGGCTTATTCCCCTAATGTCCGCCAGAGTCCATCCTATTGCCCTTTTTTGCCTTTGAAGCACCTCCAAAGTGGCCTCAACCTGCAAGTGGGTAAGGCAAGAAGAAAGAATAACTGGAAGAGTTGAATTTGAGCCTAAAAATTCATACCTGAGGTGTGGAGGAAGTGGCTTCAACTCCAACACCGGTGGGTCCTCAATGGATGGCTTAGTTGGTGGAGTTTTGCGGTTTTCAAGATCCAAAGATAATTTCCTAGGCTCATATGAATATGAACCCATACCATGCAATGCAGTCACGCACTCCACTCTACTAGCATCATCATCGACATCCATGTTAAGAAGCACGGCCTCAAGAGGATCTTCAACATTTATCATGGAACTTGTGTCATCCACTATCACAGATGTGACAATGTCCACAAGTGAACACACTTCTGTGCTATTGGGTTGTCTCATTGATTTGCAAACATGGAATACCACCTTCTCATCTCCCACTCGGAATGTCAACTCACCCGCTCCAACATCAACCAAGGCCTTCCCCGTAGCTAGAAAGGTCTTCCAAGAATAATCGGCACTTCAAAGTCCACTTCACAATCCAATATGACAAAGTCGGCCGGCAATATGAATTTGTCCACCCGGACAAGTACGTCATCAATTATACCCAAAGGCCGCTTCATCGACCGGTCCGCCATTTGAAGTCTCATCGAGGTTGGCCTAGGTTGCCCAATTCCCAAAGTCTTGAAGACTGAATAAGGCATCAAATTAATGCTAGCCCCCAAGTCACAAAGGGCCTTAGCAAACTCCGCACTACTGATAGTGCAAGGGATAGTAAAAGCTCCAGGGTCCTCAATCTTCGGGTTCATAGAATGCACTATCGCACTGACTTGGTGAGTCATCTTTATTGTTTCACAATCCATGGAACGCTTCTTTGTGACCAAATCCTTCATGAACTTCGCATAGCCCGGCATTTGTTCAAGTGCCTCCACCAAAGGCACGTTGATTGTAAGGCTTTTCATCATATCTATGAATTTTTTGAACTGATTGTCACTCTTTTGGTTTGCTAAACGCTGAGGATAAGGTGGAGCTGGTCTAGGCAAAGGTGCCTTGGCTTTTGGCACCACCGGCTCTAGTATGTCGATTATATGCTCCCTAGACGGGTTCACGACTTCTTGAGTTTCCACCTCGGCTTCATCAACATCTATCCTCACCTCATTGTTCATATTTGTCTCAACCACATCTTCAACAATCAAAGGACCCACATCTTCCTGAACCCCAACATCATCATCCACAACTCGATCTTCATTCGAGGCATGCACATCACCGCCTCTTCCGCTTCTCGTTGTGATGGCCATCACATGATTGTTACCTCCCTTCGGGTTCACCACCGTATCACTTGAGAAATTTGGCCTAGTTGCACTTCTAGGTTCCGGATAGATGTGTTTTGGAAGCCAATTGAGCATCGGAGTCTTGGTTCTTCTTCATCATTTGTTCGAACATCATTTCTATTCTTCCCATATCACTACCCGAAGTGTGATTGAAATGGAGGCGGATTGTTCGGTTGTTGGTACATCGGGGGCCTTTGAAAACCTTGCCCCCGGTTGCCTTGATTTCCATTGTTATTCCACCTACCTTGACTATTGTTGTTGTTCCAATTATTATTGTTCTCGTTCCAATTGCCTTGATTGTTACCTTGGTTACCCCAATTGTTGTTGTTCCAATTGCTTCCACCTTGTTGCTGGTTGTTATTATTCCAATTACCGCCACCTTGTTGATTGCCCCAATTTCCTTGGGGGCGCCACTGTTGATTTCCTATATTCCCTTGGTAGTTATTGACATATTGGCATTCCTCGCTTTGATCATCATGGCACTCATTCGAATAACCACCACCATCATTGTCGTTGTCAAATTGCTCACAATTACCTTGAGGTTGTTGTTGCCCTCTTTGCCTCCTTTTCAACATAGAAACACTTCCATTGCATTGACTTGGCGCGGGTTTTGGACTTGTTGCAATTGCGCCTTCGCCAATTGATTCATAGTTGTTGTAAGCTCGGCAATAGCTTGGCCATGATCGTTCAATTCCTTGTGCAAATGGATGACCGTGGGGTCACCTTGGGCACATTCGCTCGGCTTTGCCATGCCGAAGAGGTGTCGGCCATTCATCAAGTACATCACATGCCTCTTGGTAAGAAAGTTTCATAAAGTTCCCTCCGGCCAATTAGTTCACAATGCACTGATTCGTGGTGTTGATGCCCCGATAAAGGTCTGTTGTATCATCGCCTCGGTCATGTCGTTATTAGGGAACTCCTTCACCATTGTTCTATATCTTTCCCAAATTTCGTGCAAAGGTTCCGTTGGCATTTGCTTGAAAGCTAGAATCTCATCCCGAAGAGCCGCCATATGACTTGGAGAAAAGAACTTGGCAATAAATTTGTCCGCCAATTCATCCCATGTGGTGATAGAATGATTTGGGAGCCTTTCTAACCAGTCCAACGCTTTACCCCGAAGAGAAAACGGGAAAAGCCTCAATCTCAACGCATCCTCTGACACGTTTGTTTGTTTGCTGCCCCAGCATGTATCTACGAACCCCTTCAAGTGCTTGTATGCATTTTGATCGGAGGCGCCCGTAAAATTCCCTCTTTGCTCGAGCAAGGTCAACATAACATTTGTGATTTGAAAATTCCCCGCCCAAATTCGGGGAGGAACAATGGCACTCGCGTACCCTTGATTTGGAAGAACTCTTGGGACTGCTCTTGGCGGTGGCGGAGGAGGGTCTAGAATAGGATTGGTATCATTGACCTGACGGCCTCTACGTGGAACTTGAGGTAGGGGAACCTCTTCGGGCTCAAGATCATCTACCTCCTCCCCCACATCACGTTGCCAAGAGGGTCATTAGCATTTAAAGCCATAGTACATGAATGATCGACACAAACAAAATTAGTAAACAAGAAGGAAAGAGAAGGCAAACACAAAACTAACCAAACAGATAGTCAACACCGTAAGCTCCCCGGCAACGGCGCCAAAAAGTTGATCGCTGCCGACTCAACGCTACACTAAGGTAGGAAGAGCGTGTTGCAACAGCTTTTACCCGAATAGTGGTTCGGGATCGAATTTCCACAGGGAGCTAGTAGTGGAGTTGGATTTTCTGTCTAGTCTAGAGTTGTGTTTGTACTCCTAATGTCACTTCAAACATTTTTGGTTTTCTTAGATTTTTATATCTACTATTATAAAACTAATGAGTAAAACTAAATTATGCTACGAGAATATTGCTAAGTTGTATTTAATATAGAGAAAGGCACTAGGGTCGTGGCATTACCTAGGTGGCTAATTAACGGGTAGATGTTACTAAGGATAGATTGACATATTTGGGGCTTATGCTATAACCGTTGCACAATTGTACCCACTCTCACACCTCTCGGTAGAGAGAGTGATTTTGCCCAATTGACTCTCTCGAGACCAATTGGGTAGGTCAATTAGACCAAGCAACTAGGGTTCAAGTAGGGTGATTACTCTCTCGAGATTCAACCCGTTAATTGGGACTACCATTTCTCATGGGTCCATCCCAATTCCTTGTTGGGTCAATTTTTTGGGGTCATGGACTCTCTTTCTCAAGAAGAGTTAAACCCACAAAGCTAGAATCAGTATTTGCAACCACCAATGCTTAATTAAAACATAAAATCAACCCAAATAACAAACACCCAATATCAATCTAACCTTAGATGGCAACACCCATCAATTACCCACACTAGGGTTGAGCCACAACCCTAGCTAATGGGTTTAGCTACTCATGCTAGGTACAGAAATTAAAGAAATAGATGAAGGAGTAAGCATATTAGTTAATTACTAGGAAGAAACTACAATAATAAAGAGCAAAAGTGCCAAAAATGGCTACAATATTCGGTCTCACGAGCTCAGCTGCGTTCAGAACATAAAACTTAACCTAAAAATGGTAAAAGGTCCTATTTATACTGGGCTGGAAAAACTAGACAAAAATACCCCTGCGGGGTTAGCGCGGACCACGCAAACACGACCGTGGACCACGTAAAAATGCAGCGTGGCCGCGGTGGAAGTTGGCGCGGCCGCACAGAAATGAGCGCGGGCCGCATTGCCTGAAATTGGCAAAATTATGGCTTTCTGAATCTCTGCTCCGCGGACCGCGTAAAAGTGTAGCGCGGCCGCGGAGCCTGACCGCGAACCGCGAGAATCTAACCGCGGCCGCGTAGTATGCCCCCTTGAAACTGCCATCCTCTGAACCTCCTAGTGCGGCCGCGTTCACCTTTGCGCGGTCCGCACTAGGTTCTCTTTTCCTCATCTAACTTAGTCTTTGACACTTGAGCAGGTTTTACACCTTTTTGAGCGGATCTTTGACATTCGTCGTTTTGTCGATCAAACCTGCAAATCAAGTACAACTTGTGAGCATTTTGGGACTATTTTGTAGCAATTTATAACCAAAGCATAGGCAAGTACGGGCATAAAACACGTTAAAGTCCTAACTTATCAACATAGCCCCACATTAAAGACAATATCAAGTCTGCTGGCAGTAAGATGGAGAAGAGACCCAATAATGCGTCTATACATGGTTTTATTTACAGGAGAGCCAGATTCATCCATGTCCAGTCGAGTGGCAGTGGCAATGGGAGTATCAATTACTTTTGATGCTTCCATATCAAACCTCTTCAGAAGCTCCTTCATGTATTTCTACCGGCAGATGAATGTACCCTTTGTGGACTGCTTCACTTGAAGACCCAAGAAGAAGTTCAACTCACCCATCATGCTTATCTCAAAACTCACTTCCCATGAGTTTTGCAAATTCTTCACAGAGTGAATCAACTGTTGCCCCAAAAATGATATCATCAACATATACCTGAACGATGAGCAGGTTCCTCCCTCGTTTCTTCAGAAACAAAGTATTGTCAATTCTTCCTCTTGTGAAACCATTTTCTAAGAGAAACTTTGACAGTCTTTCATACCAAGCTCGAGGAGCCTTCTTCAACCCATACAATGCCTTGTCCAATTTAAACACATATTCAGGATGTTCATGACATTCAAAACCTGGAGGTTGCTTTACATAGACTTCTTCCTTAAGGAATCCATTCAGAAATGCACTTTCGACATCTATTTGGAACAGAGTGAATTCCATATGTGATGCAAATGCAATGAGGATTCTGATAGCTTCCATGCGAGCAACAGTAGCAAAGTTCTCATCGTAATCAATTCCTTCCTCCTGATTGTAACCTTGAACCACTAGTCTAGCCTTGTTCCTTGTAGTGTTTCCATGTTCATCAAGCTTATTCCTGAATACTCATCTGGTTCCTATGATTGTTCTATCTGAGGGTCTAGGTACCAGGTGCCATACATTGTTCCTTTCGAACTGATGCAACTCATCTTGCATGGCAATGATCCAGTCTGCATCCTTTAGGGCTTCCTTGATGTTTTTGGGTTCTATTTGGGAAAGAAAGGCTGAGAAGGCAAGTGAATTTCTGGCTTTTGACCTGGTTTGTACTCCTGAATCTAGAGGGGTGATTATGTTATCAAGAGGATGGGAGCTTTTGTGTTTCCAGTTGTGCACTTGAATCTCATTCGTAGAGGAGCTGGGTAAGTCTGACTGGTTTTCTTGCATTCTTCTCTTCGCAACCTGTGGAGTACCTTGAACTGCATCAACCACTCTTTTTTCAGCTTCAGTGGTTGTGATTGTGGCACCTGGTTCCTCTCCAGCTGAAGAAACTTCATTATCTTCACTTGGCTCTTTTACTTGACTAATCAAGTCTGCCTTTCCATTTGCCATATCTATGACTTCACCTGGAACTGACAAGGGCTCTCCATCTTGATCACACTTGTTACTTCTCTCACAAGAAGGATAGGACTCATCAAAGATTACATGTACACTCTCCTCTACACACTGAGTTCTCTTATTGTAGACCTTGTAGGCTTTACTTTGAGAGGAATATCCCAAGAAGATTCATTCACCACTTTTGGCATAGAATTTTCCAAGCTGATCATTTCCATTGTTGAGAACATAGCATTTGTACCCAAATGTTCTTAAGTGAGTCAGCTTGGGCTTCCTTCCATTCAGCAACTCATAAGGATATTTGTTCAAGAGAGACCTGATCATGCACCTGTTCACCAAGTAGCATGCAGTGTTAACAGCTCAGCCCAGAAGTTCTTCGTTATCCCACTATCGATCAGCATTGTCTTTGCCATTTCTTCAAGAGTTCTATTCTTCCTTTCCACAACTCCATTTTGCTGTGAAGTTCTGGGGGCGGAGAAGTTATGGGTAATGCCATTCTCGTTGCAAAAATAATCAAACTTGGCATTGTCAAATTCTGTCCCATGATCTGATCTTATGCAGGCTACTTTTGAATCCATCTTCACTTGAATTTTCTTCACAAATGCTACAAAAACTTCAAAGGTTTCATCTTTTGTTCTGAGGAACAAGGTCCAAGTGAATATGGAATAGTCATCCACTATCACAAAAATGTATCTTTTTCCTCCTCTGCTTTGCACTCTCATAGGCCCACATAGATCCATGTGAAGGAGATCAAGTGGTTTTGAGGTGCTGACATCCTTCTTTGGCTTAAATGAAGATTTCACATGCTTCCCTCTTGCGCAAGCATCACAAACTTTGTGCTCCATGAACTTTGATTAGGGCAGACCACGAACCAGGTCCTTCTGAACTAGCTTATTCAGTAGAGAAAAGCTTGCATGTCCTAGTCTTCTGTGCCACAGTTCAGCATCATCATCAACAGCTTTCAAGCAACTCAGATCACCACTTTGTAAGGATTCAAAATCAGCAACGTAGATGTTCTTGTATCTTTTGGCCACCAGTACCACTTCACCCGTTACTAGATTAGTAACTGTGCATATTTTTGACAAGAATTCCGCCTTGTTTCCTTTATCACATATTTGAGAAACACTCAAGAGACTGTACTTGAGGCCATTGACGTAGTACACATTCTCAATTAAGTGAGTGAGTGATTTCCCGATTTTCAACTCCAAGAATATACCCCTTTTTCCCATTGCCAAAGGATACGCTCCCTCCTTGCAGGGCTTAGTGAAAGAAAGTCCATGGTATTCCCAGTCATGTGCTTTGAGCATCCACTATCCATGAACCACTGTTGACTGCTTCCTTTCACTGTTCCTTGCACGAGGAAATCAAGAGTTAGTTTTAGGAACCCAAGCAAGTTTGGGTCCCTTGTAGTAGGCAAGAGGGTAAATAAGAGCTCTTTTAGTCCATGCAGGTAACATGCGTTTTATATGGGTGGCACCTTGTCCCTTTTCAGTAGTTACTTTTTCAGCAAACACTTTGTTTTTCTGAAGAGACTGGACCCTAGCTTGGAAATTTTCTTTGAAATGCCCATTGTTCCCACAGTGGGTACACAACCAATTATCCGGTACAGTAACATACTTATTATGGGGGTTGTAAGGAGTTCTCTCCCTTTGAAACCCTATTCCCTGCATGTTTCCACTATTATTAACATACATGGCAGTAATAGCTTCCGAGGACCAGGTCCACTTAAGGGACTTCTCAAGATCATTTTTTACTCATTCCAGTTCTGCTTAGAGCTGCCTATTTTTCTCAAGTTCAGCACACAAACTAGTTCTCACAGCATTTAACTCGTTTTCAAGCTTAATGTGTGCCTCACTAGCTACCTCTTTCCCTTTATCACAATTTCCAGGCCTACACTCAGCTCCAAGTTCCTCTATAGTTTCCCTCAAGTCTATAATCACTATTAAGAGGTCATCTCTTTCCTCCTCAACAACAGTCACTTTCTCCACTAAGGCATCCTTTTCTTTACTTAAGTTCTCAATGGTTTCTTTTAAGTCAACTACTACTACCACCAGATCATCTCTTTCGTGTTCTACACTAGTGATTTTCTCAGTTAGAACCTTCTTCTCATTTTCCAGGTCATCTATAGTTTCCTTCAAATCAACCACACAAACTATCAAGTCATCTCTGGTTTGCTCAGCTTCTCGTAATTCTATGGTCAAGGCATCCTTATCATCTACAAGACTATGATATGCATCGATTAATACGTTGGCAAATGACATGAGTTTCTTAGGAGAGTAGGATTTTAGATTTCTCTGTACATCCCTGAAGTTTACCTTATCATTGTCATCATCTTCATCACCGTCTGATTGAGCCATTAAAGCAAATATTGAATCATATCATTTCCTTCACTTTCAACTGCCATCATGGAACTATCACTTGTATCAGTTTCTTCTTCAGACTCACTTGAGGAATCTCCCCATGCTGCAAGAGCTTGCTTCACAATGTTGTAAGCGGCATTCTTCCTTTTGAAGCGTTTGTCAGGAACCGGGTTCCTTTTGGTTGCTTTATCAGGGTTGTACTTGAAGTGTTCTTGCTTCAAGAGAGGACAATCTTTGATAAAGTGCCCTGGCTTTCCACATTTATGACAAAGGTCATAATTCTTTGGTCTGCTGGAATTGCCTCTCTTTGGTATCCCTCCATTCCTTCTGACCATTTTTTGAAATCTTTTGGTTAGGTAGGCCATGTCACAGTCCTCCTCACTTGAGTCATTGCCTTCAGCTTTGAGTACCAGGTTCTTTTCCTTCTTTGGTTCTCTTCTTTCACTGTCCTTCTTCTTCTTCATTTCGTAAGTTTTAAGATTCCAACTAGCTCATCTATGGTTAGGGTCTGCAGATCCTTTGCCTCAGTAATGGCATTTACTTTACTCTCCCACGAACTAGGCAGAACACTGAGAATTTTTCTCACAAGCTTGTTCCTAGTAATGATTTCATCGAGCGAGTGTAGCTCATTTATGATGGAAGTGAATCTTGTGTGCATATCTTGAATAGATTCATCGTCTTTCATCCTGAAGAGCTCATACTCAGTGGTGAGCATATCAATCTTAGATTGCTTTACTTGAGTGGTTCCCTTATGTGCTGTTTGCAAAGCTTCCCATATTTCCTTGGCGGATTGACAAGCTGAGATCCTGTTGTATTCATCAGGTCCTATACCACACATCAAAATTTTCTTGGCAAGAAAATTTTTCTCCACAGCTTTCCCATCTGCATCATTGTATTCCTTTTTGGTCTTTGGCATCGTCACTGGAGGATCTCCGACCTTCTTCTTTGGGAGATAAGGACCATCACATATAACATCCCACAACTCAAAGTCTTCTGCCATGATAAAATCATGCATTCTTGTCTTCCACCACCCATAGTATTGCCCATTGAACCTGGGTGGTCTATACGTAGACTGACCTTCTTCAAAATTTGGTGGAGCACCATAAGGATCCTTCCTAGGTGTTAACTTGATAGAAAGAACCCGCTCTGTTACCAATTGATAGGATATATGAGTCCACCAAACTATATAGAGATCAGGTCCTCTATGAGTTTCTACTGAGAATACTAATGAAACAGTAAGTAAATAAGACAGGAAGTTACTTACGTGGAAAAATCCCTGCTCAAGGGAATAAAAAACCACGACCTACACTGGTAGGATTTCAACTTCACTATGAGCAACTTTAGATTACAACCTATGCAATCTAGGAATTAAACTCTTAATCCCTCACTAACTTGTAATACACCTATTACAAGCCACTTTGCAATACACCTATTACAAAGACTTCAACTCATGACTAACTCTAGTTACGACACAAACACTAAGGGTTTATGGTTTTACAAGGGGTTCCTAAACACGCTTCTAGATAAGCAAAGTAGAAATTACAATGAAGAGCAATTACAAAGTTACAACTCAACTAATGATAACAAAATACTAGCTTTAGGAACTGGTCCGTAGTAGGGTTGTTCTTTGTTCTTGATGCACTTGAGAATTGAATGCTTGATCAGTGAACGGTTGGAGTGCTTGAATACTCAAGTTGATTCTCAAGTGTTCAAATGATGTTTTGTTGTAATGTTTTATGTTAATACAACATAGATGACATCACTTGAATGATGTAATCACTTGGTAGGTCAAAAGAAAAGTGACCGCAGAACTGTGCTACATTGTTCTGTGTACAGTGCATGCAGTCACTTTCCAGCTGTAGACAGTTGACTTCGTATTGCTGTCAGGGAAACACAAGGGTATCAGGTCCCTGTTCGGATTCTCTATCTTCTCAAATTGTAGCAGTTCTCATTAGTTGGAATCTGTTGATTTGAGTTGTGTACCAAGTGAGTCAGGTTCCTTATCTGGTTCTTTGATAGTAAGTTTGTTAGATCATCAAAACATAAAGCGAAGGCATTGTAAACCTATAAAAAAATAAAAAAAAAAAATAAAAAGGACAAAGAAGCCTTCTTTTCCCGAAACAAATTTCTTAATGTGAATTCTTGTATGTCGGACCAAGATATTGTTCAATGTTCATAATATGTTAAATCTGAACATGAGTATATCAACGAATCTGGAAATGTTATACGTTATTTATGATTATTATATTCACATAAAAGAAACCTAAAATATTGTTAAAACCGAAATACATCCATTTTAATTAGTCCTTCCGTAAGTGATGAAACTTTCCACTCAACCGCTGGTTGTTGCTAGTCTTCACGTGCCAACCACCAATACAAAAAAATGCGGTTAAGTAAAGTCATCAAAATTTGGTACACTCATATTACCATCAAGTACAAACTGTATAAGCACTTCCTACGAGTATAATTGAAAAACAAGCAGTCAAATTTAGTAGCATTATCTGCGGTCCATCTACAAGATACAAGAAGTAAATAACATGACCTATACAAGAACCTAGTTATCACATGACAACCCCCACTACAATTTTTGTTATACCTTTATTTTATCTTTTCTTCCCATGCAAATGACTAGTCTATTTAAGGAGAAATTATAGCTAGTCAATAATCGATAAAGAAAAAGAGAATTGCACTTTTCAACCTAAGGTGTTAAATTTCACAAAAAGAAAAAAATATGGTAGTGAAGGTGTATGGTTCAGCAATGGCTGCGTGCCCACAGAGAGTCATGGCTTGCCTCATAGAGCTGGGAGTTGATTTTGAGCTTATCCATGTCGATCTTGATTCTCTCGAGCAGAAAAAACCTGAATTTCTGACTTTACAGGTATACTTTTATTTCTTCTTGTTTTTTTAGTCACCAGTAATACTATGTGATAAACTAAAAAAATTAATAAGTTTAAAGAAAAAAGAAGAACAAGGTATTAGACAATTAAATTAATTGTTCTACTAATTTTCTGCATTTGATGGGAAAAAAATATTTCTGCATTTGAGCTATTACTATTATATATAAACTACTTGCTTAATGTCTTCGTCATTTTCTAGCAGCCATTTGGACAGGTTCCAGTCATTGAAGATGGTGATTTCAGGCTTTTCGGTAACAACCTATTAGCTTTGCATGACTTACGTTGTAAAAGAGTTGCTTGCATAAAATATTTTCTCGTCTATACATAATACATTATACATATATATATACACACATTTAAGCCAAGTTCAAACACACTACCACAAGGAAATAGTAGGCGTAAAGGTGCTCTGCATCGAACAAAACCTAAGCGGAAAAAGGTCAAATTTTGTCCCATCGTATTCTTCTTATATATTGAGCAACTTTATTGTTCGTTAGACTTTCGGTCTAATATTTCTCCTGCAATTAGGAAAAATATTAGTTTTTAGTTTTTTTTTTTGACTCATACCGAGCTTCAACTTGAGCATAATTTTAAACTATAGTAAAAAGTTGAGAGGTAAATTTAGACTTTTTTCTCGAAGAATTTGGATACATGGAGTCCGCCTTCACAACAGAACTCCGGTTAGTGATAAAAGAAAAGACGAGATGATTTGCCAAGTCCAATGTTATTAATGGACCAAAAAATTAACGGAAAACAAAATTGAGCAATTTCAGATAATCAGGAGCAAATTTGTCCCATTCCCAAACTTAAATCCACCTTTTCAGAATCATAATATACACCACTACATGCAATATAGAAATTATACAGTAATTAAACAAGATATTAACGGCTATTTAACTTCTCAAAAAATTCTATATTTTTCAGAATCGAGAGCAATAATAAGATATTATGCAGCAAAGTATGAAGAGAAGGGAACCAAACTAACAGGAAAAGCATTGGAAGAGAAAGCTGTAGTAGATCAATGGCTAGAAGTGGAATCCAACAACTTCAATGACTTGGTATACAACATGGTACTCCAACTCCTCGTGTTTCCTAAGATGGGACAGAACAGTGACTTGACACTGGTACACAAATGTGCCGACAAGCTAGAGAAAGTCTTCGACATCTATGAACAAAGGTTGTCCAAGACTAAATACCTAGCAGGAGATTTCTTCTCACTAGCTGATCTCAGCCACCTTCCTAGCCTTAGGTTTCTGATGAATGAAGGTGGTTTTGCACATTTGGTTACGGAGAGAAAGTGTATGCATGGTTGGTATTTGGATATTTCAAGCAGACCTGCTTGGAACAAAGTGTTGGAGCTGATGATGAAGAAGAAATCAGAGATGTCGGAACCCCCAGTTAAAGAAGTAAAACTTTAGGAAAACTAACAACTCTTATAAGCTTTCATCTAGATTTCATTTCAAGCGGCCGGCTCTAATAAGTTTGGGATTGAAGCACAATTATTTTTGTTGTATGTTTCAACAAGAATATAGTCAAAAATAAAATTGGATTTGATATATCTATTGTGATGTAAAGGGAGACAAATTTTAATTTTAATTATGAGTTTAAGTTATGTAGACATTGACAGGTGATATGTTATACCATCACTTAAGTTGCATACCTGCAATAATCAGTAACTCTAAATAACAAATAATATTCATGAATACAGCAGTACAAGCGCCTAAAATCAGGGCAGTCCAGCTGTACGCGCATGTATTCGCGCTGTTGTATTCATGAATACAGCAGTAAAAAGCGCCTAAAATCAGAGCAATCCAGCTGTATGCGCATATATTCACATGTATTCGCGTCATGTATTCATGAATACAGTAAAGGTAATCACCTTAAGAATATGTATGCCCAGCTGTCTAAGAGAGATGAAAAACATAAATAGCATATTTCATGCCTCATGGTAGTATATACCATAAATACTTATTTTGCTAAAAAATATGAAAGGTAGCTATAGAAAATAATATTTTCAAATAATTTTGATTTATAATAAATAGGGTGCATACCTTGCTATAGGGGTAAAATTTCCTTTTTATTTTTCGTATATAACTTGTTATACCATATTTTTCTCGTAGTTTGGTTCCCATTTGTTGGTCAAAATAGCACGGTATAGCCAGTTTTCGGACTGGTCATTCAAAAATAGCCAGCGTTTACCAAGTCAATGAAAAATAGCCACTATTTTGCTGCAACAGAGACCGGTCCAGCATAATATACTGGAGTTCGGTGCACCTGTGTATGAACTCCAGCATATTATGCTGCACCGGTATACTTTGCTGGCTCCAGTATAATATACTGGAGACTGGAGCACCGGTGCTCCAAATTCCAATATATTATGCTGGACCGGTATACTTGCTGGAACTCTAGTATATTATGCTGGAACTCCATCATATTATGTTGGAGTTCCAGCATACTTATCCTGGAACTCCAGTATAATATGCTGGAGTTCAAGTATACTTATGCTGGAACTCCAGCATAATATACTGGCGTATTTTTCCGGGTTTTGAACAGTGTTTTCGCTCAGATTTATCTTTACATGAAAAGTGGCTAAATTTCGATTACTTTTGAAACTGGACTATTTTTGAACGACCAGTTGTAAATCTGGCTATTTTTTAATTTCACCCCATTTATTGTTGTCAACTATGGGCTTTTTACTTTTTCCAAAAAGTCCAACAGATCCATTTGATAAGGGACAATATGGGCCTTAAAGAGAGCCCATTTAAGTTTATGGGCTTTCTTTCATTTGACATACTCATGACCCAGATAGGTATCATCAACTCACGTTTATCACTTGGAAAAAAAAAAATTGTAAGGAGGGAGCTCACAAGTCACAACTATATAAGTAGATCCACCAAACCAGCAGGAAATTTAAAAGAAATTTTAGTTTCGATAACAAACAATTAGACAGTATTTCAGGGACATATGAAATCCTCATCCCAGGAGAATCTCGGTACACATCCGCTGCTCAGAACTCAAAGATTACTCCATAATATAAGACCTTTGACTTATGTGTGTCACACATCAGATCTTTTTGATTGAATTATCTCGGCTTCTTCTCCTTTTTTATTCTTTTGTTTTAGAAGTCATATTTTTTCTTTCTTCATAAACTGGGAGTAGCATTCCATTTCCAACTGAACTGTACTAGAAAATATCAAAAACTGTATTTTGGGTTTTAATTAGGAAATGAATAAGTGGAGAAATAGCAAAACTCTCATGGTTACAATTAAATCCAAAAGAAAGGGTATATTCAAACATCTGCAGGTCTCTATACAAGTCTTTCTTTTAAGCATTTCTGATGTTTTATACTTCAATACCACACAAGAGGAGGTTATTTGTGTGGTACTCAATTTTCGCTTAATTAAACTATAGAAAGACCTGGTTCTTCTATGCGTTCCAACTACTACTGTTTGCATAATAATGAGTACAGAAAATAAAGAACACAGAGATTTTTACGTGGAAAACACCTGGCTCAAAAGGTGAAAAAACCACGACCTACTACTCAGTAGGATTTTCCCAAACTTCCACTAAAATCACTGAGCCAAAACAACATTTACAAAACTCTTTGTAAACCTAAGGATTAACTCTAATCCCGTTGTGGCACACAGCCTCAACTGTTACGACAACTTCAATTTAACACTAACTTGAAACTCTAAGTACCTAATACAATTGCTTCTATGAAAGCTGAAAGGTACAATGTAAAATCACCTACTACAATTGAACTAGAATAAAAGATAGACACATGGAACTGGTTCTTCTATCTCGTTCAAGTAGCTTCAGGATTGCACACTCGAATCACACATCAATTGCTTGCAAAATCGCCTTGCTCTTTTGCTCTCAATTTAAGTTTAACTTCTGCCTATGTGTGTTACCTGTAAAAGAGAACAACACTGATATTTAATGGGTTAGTAATCAGAGTTTGACTGGAATTCAATTACTATTCTTCTATCGTGGAAGAGTTCATAGTGATCTCAAACTCTAACACTATCTTCTTCCTAAACTGTGTTCTCTTCATGTAAGGATCTTTCTCTCCTTATCCAATATGCAACCTTTTCTATCAGATCAGGAGATATTGCTTCTTGATCAGTTAGATTTATCTCCTTCACGTGCATCTCACATGTATAGGTTGATCATGACTATGCTTCACAAGATGGACCTGGTCCATGACTGAGTTCTTTTGTCAATCTTCAAAACTTCACCTGTTCTTGGGCTAACAAATTCCCCCTTTTTGATGATGACAAACTCTGTGCTTTTTACTTACTTGGATCCTGTAAGAACTCAGCTTAACCATCAATACAAAGTTTAGAAAATTCACTTATCATCAATGACCGGGTTAATTAGGTTATAAACATCACTTATTCAAAATGTGTAAAGCACAATATCTCTTCCCCCTTTTGGCATCATCGAAAAGTTGCATACAAAGTATGAGTCCCTGATTTTAATAAGTACTCATGGCCAGTAGGGCAACTGCAAGTGCAATCATGGATTAATCATCAGTAATCAAGCAAACATATTTAAACTGTCAAGGAAAGATTAACATAGAACAAGAGCAAAAACAGTAGATATCATTGATAGAGAATATGTTGCTACCACAATCCACAACCAGAAAGCAAAAAACATTTAAAACCTGAGCAAAAAGATAGAAAAATCCCTAATCTTGGTCACTGAAGGTACTAAACAGGTTCAGGAGACAAAAGCTAGAATTCCTAAGGCTTGGGGGAGCTAGAGGGTTGGTTTTCGGCTTGGAGAAGATTCAGCATATTATGAAGAATCCCATCATTCTTCTCTTTTTCCTTGGTAAGCTCAGTTCTAAGAGCATCCCTCTCAGATTCCAACTCTGTCACACGAGCCTTGAGCCTAGCTATCTCAGCGTCCTTGGCTTCACATTCCTGAACAAGAGCCCTGACTTTCCTGTTGATAGGAGTCTTCTTGGATGAACCAGGTTCATTTGGGATGGCACTCACTAAGTAGTCATAAGCAATCAGAGTGTTAATGCCAAAGTGATCCTTGCTTGAGGATATTTCCCATTTCTTCAGAGACACATTGTACCTATCCAGAATCGTAGTCAGAATAAAGCTATAGGGAGTAGCATGAGCCTTGGAGCCATTGATGACCCTGTCCAGTAGCTTGATGATGAGTGCAGGCCAATTAATTTGCATTCCTCTTTCCAGGCACTCCGTCAGCGCTAAGTCCATATAATTTGCAATATGCCTTCTCTCCTGCCTGGGCAGTAGGCACTTGTTGACAAACTCAAAGATGACTTTGTGTTGTGGCCTCATTTCACTCTTCTGCATAGCCCTAGCCTCATTTACATCTTCAGCATCACAGAACCTCCTGATTATGTCAAGGGCAGTAGGAAGGGAGTCCAGACAAGGCCACATTTGCCTTGTATAGTCATCAAACCCTTCAGAGGGTATGCCAAGAATCTCTCCCAGTTTTTCTGCATCAAAGGTCACTTGAACTCCTTTCACCAGGCTGCTAACCTTGCCATCCTTAACCTCTGCATTTGCCATGAACTCAATGATTTCATTCCTGGCTAGTCTTCCATCCATCTGAAGGACCATGTCCTTCCACCCCTGAGCAGCCAAGGCATCTACCAGTCTTATCATTCCTGGTTCCACCAGGTCTTTCAGCAATCTACCCTTCAAAATTTTCTTTTGCCAAACATGGCAAGCCTGTCTTGATCACCATCAGGCTCATCTTCTTGTTCTTCTCCACTCCATTCCTCATCTTCAGAGATTCTTACTTGTTTACTTTTCACTGCAGACCTTGTCCTGTGAGCTAATGAAGGTTCAGCAACTGCAGACACAGAAGAAGACTTCTTGGAAGAAGTCTTTGGCTTTTTGGGCTTGGGGGTCTGAACCTCCTCTGTTATAACCTTTTCTTGATGGACCTGTTCCATCTCCTCAAATTCAATAGCCTCTGAGGACTCTGCAACCTTACCTTTTCCTTTATCCATTCTTTTCTTCTTACTTTCAGCTAAGGCCTTTTGTAGATCAGCCTCACTCTGTTTTACCCTGCTTCTTGTGGCTCTTCCCTTTGGAAAGGAAGTGTCAGTAGGTGTTGGGGATGAAGCCTTTCTTTTCTTAGAGGGTTTAGGAGCACTGGGGACTTTTGATGTGTTGGTTCTTCTTTTCTTTGGGTCATAACTCGCCCCAACCTTTTTCAAAAGGTCTGCTAGGGTCTCTTCAACTGATGAACCAGGTTCATCTCTCTGTGAACTTAAGTTAACCAACCCTTCAACAGCTTCACCAAAACCACTTCCCCCTGACTTCTTGCCACTCTCTTCTACATGTTCTTGTTCAATCCCACAGATAGCAGGCACAGCCAAACCAGCACTGGGTGAATGATCAACCACTCTTTTCCCATTTCCCCTCTCTTCACCACATGCACCCTCTCTCTCTTTTTCTTGTTCAGATTTCTTTTTACCTCCACTCCTTCGTAACTCAGGTAATTCTACATCCCTGATAGGCCCAACCAGAACAAACCTAGTTTCTAGATTTTCAGACAAAGTAGAACTTACCTTGGAAGGGGATTTTTGAGACTTTTCAAAGTCAGAAGACCTAGGTCCTTCCCCCTTACTAGAACATTTGTATGACTCAGAATCAGAGTTGGAGTCAGAGTCTTGGACCTGGCTTGCCTTCAATTTCTCATTTAATTTCCGTTTGAGAGCCCCAGACGCTACTGTTTTTCGAGCAAGCATTTTCACCCTTCTCAGCCTGGGTTTGGGAGATGTACTGGTGGAGGAGGAGTAGATGAATCAGAGGGAGTGGGATGTGGAGGAGTTCCAGGATTGTCTTGTGGGTTTGTCATGATCGCTGGTTTCTTGAGAGAATTGGTGAGTTAGAATTTTGGAGAAGAAAGCAAATGAAAGTGAAGAGGGATTTTTGACGGTTTAGAATTATGGAGATGGCAGGAGGTAATGATGTGTATTTACAGAGAAATACACATTTAATGTATAACGGCAGTTTTAGCAGTGGTCAATTAGAGGTCTAATCAACCTGAAATTGCAGGTTTGAATGATCGGTTAAGCTTCCCTAGATTTTAGGCAATTTTGTGGTTTAGAGTTCTAAGGCTGACGGAACTGGTTCAAAGCTAACAGATAGAATTTTCAAAGGAATTGAACAATTGTAGGACTTCTGCTCATGATTTAAATATTATATTTCTAATTGTGCAGAGTGTAGAAAACATACCTTAGCTTTCAGATGAACCCATACTGATGAACCAGGTTCTTCATTTGGAATTCTCTTGAACATGCCTCAATTTACCATAATAGAGAATATTTTGTAAGAGATCAGTGAGTCATATTAACACATGTCACATGGAGTATACTAATTACAGTATGAAGCTGAGTAAAAATTAATCTAGATATTTACACAAGTTCAAATTTCCTAGCCAAAAAAAAAATCTTTTTTTTTTCATTCTGTCATCAAAAATTATGTCATCAATTTTTGATGACTCAGTGAGTCATATTTATTTACTCAGTGAGTCATATTTATTGACTCAGTGAGTCATATTTATTTACTCAGTGAGTCATATTTCCGCCACCACCAACGGAACCTCCAAAAATTATGTCATCAATTTTTCGGTTGGGAGGAGGTTCCGTTGGTGGTGGCGGAAAAGAAGATTGTTCATCACCGCTTCCGGGAGAAGCAACATCCTCCGCAAGTTCCGCTATCATTTCTTCATAAGCTTCGTCTATCTCCGGTTGTGATTCTGCAAGTCCAAAGTTTCTTCTTTCCGAGCGGATCCAATCTCTGAATAGTACTGATTTTTCCAAGCTCTCCCTCATAGACGCTCTATGATCACCTATTTGAAGTCTTGCTTGACTGAAAGCGCTCTCTGATGCAACTGTTGAAGCTTGAATAGATAAAATATCCCGAGCCATCCTTTCAAGAATCGGAAAATGTTTTTCCCTTGCCTTCCACCATTCCAAAAGATCAAAGGTGCCGTCTGAATTCTCCTTTTCAAGTCCCTGCGACAAATAAACTTGAAGCTCATTTAGATGTGAAGTCTCATCAAAATTATCACCTTGAGAACCCCTAAACTCCATCCAAGATTTAAGTGCTTTTAGGCCCGCAGCTCTTTTAGATGATTGTGAACTAGACGAAGTAGGGGTTGGAACATTTGGCCTAGCATGATCTAACGCAAGTTGATAAGCATTATAAATTGTTTGAGCATTTATTTTAATTGAGGCTTTTGCATCTGCAAGTGTAGAAAATTCCTCAACTGAAAGATCTACAGCCTTATAAATATTTGAGTACCAAAAGTGAGGACCTCCTAATTTCATTGTAGGATTTAACATTGCAGCAACACCATAAATAGGGGGGATAGGGAAAAAATATTTTTTAAACTTTTATTTCATTGCATTTATAGCAAGTTTATAAATTTTCCCACCCTCCGAAAATTCAACAAACAAATCACATAGTGCTGCAATATAAACTAAACAGTTTGAAATAGTAGGATAATATTGCCCAGAAAATGCATTTGTAGCAATTTAAAAACTGTTCTAAAAAACTCTATAAGAATTTTAACATTCGTCCAATCTTGATTTGTAAGGATTTCATCATCATCCTCACCACCAACACGAGCATTAAACGTTGCATTAATTGGGTTTCTATATTCATATGCAACTACTAAACTTTCGTACATATAATTCCATCTAGTTGGACAAGGTTTAGAAACCTTTCTTTCTCTAAGGCCAAATTCATCACATTTTTTAAAACTACTCTCTAAGTCTACTTCTACGGTTTGAATAAAAACGCCAATTAAGAGCCATTCTAACCTTTTCAATTTCTAAATTTAAAATTCTCATACTATCACCGACGATTAAACTGGTAAATATGACAAATACATCTCATATGGAAACAATTACTAAACTGCAGGATTTAGTGTTGTTGTAAGTATGCCTATAGCACTAGTGTACTAGAAGCATTATCCATGAAAATTGCCATTATTTTATCTCTAACTGCAAAAATATCTACAATATCTGCAACAGTGTTAGCAATAAACTTACCTGTGTGACGTGAATTAATTATTCTATACGCAATAATGCGTTTTTGCATTATCCACTCCTCGTCTATCCAATGACTTGTAACAGTTAGATAATCACAGTCATTATTACTTCTACCAATATCAGTAGTAATAGAAATCCGATTAGTTATATGAGTAAATAAATACCGCAAATATTGTTCATATTCATGTTTATATTTATAAATATCGCTCTTAACTGTTGCGCGAGGCCAACCTTTATAAGTAGGATTAAAAACTTTTCTAATATAATGCACAAAATTAGGGTTAGAAGGAAAAGTATATGGTAAGCACATAACAGTAACCATCTTTGCTAATTCTTCACGATCTTTATTAGGATCGTAATATAAAATACCACCGGTCACAGTGTTAATTCCTGGTTGAACTAGATTTGAACCTGTACTAGGGTTAACCGCAGTATCTACACTTGTCCCCTCTTGCTGCGCTTTCATTTGTAAATATTTAACTTTATCTCTAGGGTGTGTTTGTATGTGCCTAGCCAAACTACCCGTACTGCTACGGTCTCCAGTATATTTATGCGCCAGCAATTTCCCACAAGTTTTACACTTAGCCTTATTTTGTTCTCTTACTTGAGTAAAAAAATTCCAAACTATTGATGTTTCTAGGCGTTTAGAAGGTTGTCTATTAAAAGTAGGGGTTTCTACAGGTGGGTCAGGCGGGGCATCAGTTGGTTTATTAACAGGGCTAGTAGGTGTATCATCTAAATCCGGTTGGGTTTCATCTACATCCTCATTTTCCTCATCATTTTCTGAGATAGTTTGATTAGGATAAAGAGCATTCATAACTTCTTCATTTAATTGTTCACCTGGTGCAACATTATGGCAAAATTCACTATCGGAAAATTGAAAACACGGGTTATCACTATCAAGAATAATAGGAGCAGCAGGACGGGTAACAGGTCTGGGTCGGGGAGCCGGGGGAAGGGTAGTAGGTTGGCGACTACTTTCACCAATTTTAGCTTTTCCCTTACCACCAAATATTTTTTTCAAAGAAAATGCCATATTAATTACAATTATGCAAACTAAAACACACAAAAATATATTCTTAAAACTTAAGAGTCGGAACGAGTTTACCGAATTGCCGAACAACTTCTTGAAAATTGAAAATCGTTGAAGACTTGAAGACTTCAATTAAACAACTTCACAATTTTTCACGAAATTGCAATAATAAAATAAGCAATTATAGAAGAGAAATTAGATATAGATTGAGAGAGATTGATGAATTGGTGGGTAAAAATGAAAGAATGAGGGGGTATTTATAGTTGAGAATTGGAAAAAAGTGTAATTATATAAAGTTTGGGGTTAAAATAAAGTTTGGGGGCCAAATGGCTATTTTTTAAAGTGGCCAACGGATAAATTATGAAGGCCAACGGCTAGAGTTTAAAAATCTGACTGTTGGTCTTTTTCTAAAAAAAAAATAGCTGTTGGAGCCCGTTAGGCCCGGTTGAACCGGCCCAGGCCCGCCTGTCGGTCCCGGGCTTAGCGGTCCCGGGCTCGTGGGCTTATAGAAGTGAACCGGCCCGCCACGGGCCTCCTGCACCATTGGAGACCGGCCCACCAGGACCGTTTAGCCCGTTAAGACCGCGGGCCCGGTTCGATCTCGGTCCCAGCCCGGCCCACCATACAGCATTACATATTAATCACGTTAAAAGGCTGAATTGATGACAAAACTTACCACGTCATTCTTGACAATGTGAGCGGAGGGAGGAAGCTACACGACAACAACGCTCGTAGGTTTGGCGCCAAGTGAAGCGGATATTGGCATAAATAACAGAGGTGCGTGTGGCATAAGAGTTGGAGGCTCTGGTTAAGAAGGTGAGAGGAGTAAGAGGCACAAAATTAGCTCCATTTTTAGGTATCATGTCCATGGGATCGAAAAGCCAAAGTTGAATTACTTTCTATTAATGATGCTCTGTTTTCGGAAAAAGGTTTTAGACTTTGTACGGTCAAAGCTATCTATAACAGCCTTATTTGTTTCGGATTTTTTGGCTATTATAGGCTTATATCGAAGTGCTGTTATAGAAAACGTATTTTATAACGTAACATACAAATTTTGTTCCATAAAAAGATGCTGTTATAGAGAGGTCTGACGGTATATGGAAAGCTAAAGATAGGCTTTTTAGTTTGTGTAAAAAATGCAACTGATAAGTTCTGTTTATATAGATTATAGAGAGAAACTTTAGGCAAGTGCAAGTTATTCCCCTGTTAATGTGGTCCCGTAAATGGTTGTTTAGAGGGAAATAGTAGAGAAGTTGCAGGGTATGTGTAATAGTACTAATATAACATATACATCATACACGGACAAATACAAACACAAATAATTCAGTTTGAACAGACAGACTTTTGACCTTGAATATCAAAGTGATTACTGGTAATTTCCCACAAGTTTTTGCTGCTTGACCTCGCCAATTCACCCAGCTGCGACAGTCATTTCACTTGTTCTTTAATCATCCTTTGATTTTTATCAAACATGAAAAAAGAACGAGAAACAAACAATTAGTAATTACCTATCAGGCAAAAAATTCTTAACGTATCGTGACTAACTATAAGGGTCCAACTGTGGCATAACGACCAAAAGAAAAGATAAAAAGTTAAGAGTAGGAATAATAAACGATGTAACTATAGCTATCCGTATAAGAAAGCAATTGACTTTGTACTATTATTTTAGAGCTGTTGGGTTTTTATGTATTTAAGTATATTAAATACTTAAAAGAAAGGTGAATGGAAAATGGACGGAAATGAAATTTTTGAGTGAAATTTTAAGTTTCCCCCCTTGCAAAGGACATTGTCCCATATTGGAAGAGGAAGAGGTGTTTTATGGGTATATAAGCAATTGCTCTTCTTCTAGCTCTTAAAGAGTTGAGAAGAAGGTAAGCCTCGCGCCGTCGTCGCTCGCTCGGCTTCTGCTTCGGATTTGGTCAAACGATTGATTGATTGATTTTTTGGACCAAGTTTATTTGTTAATAGTAAAATATTAACAGAAATGTTATTAAATATTTATTTTAATAACAGAATATTAATATTTAAATAAATATTAATATTAAATCCAATCCGTTTTTTCTGTTTTGGTAACAGAAAATTAACAACCCTCTTCAATTTTCCCTTTTTATTTTTCCTCTTTATTGTTGAGTAAATAGCCATTTATGTTATGGCATTTATGCTGTGGCCGTTTTGCATAAATAGCCATTCTGAAGAGTTGCACCTCTTCAGATTCCAGCCCAACTTTGACTATAAATACAAGACTATTCTGCTCAGAATTTCCATACGATTTTTTGAGTTTCTCCTCCTTCTTCTGCATACTTTTAACATCAAACAAAGCAACACTAAGTGTGATTTGCTACCGAACTTTGTGTTCGCTGAAACACTGGGGTTTGAAGTACCACTACACCAGTGTGTAATTCGTTCTATCCTGGGAGGAAATAATCCATAACCTTGGGTACTAGAAGGGGATTAAATTCCTTAAGGAAACACTGTGAATTCAGTGGGCTCGAATTGATTTCTATCTCTTTACGCTGGGGTTTGAAGTACCACTACACCAGTGTGTAATTCGTTCTATCCTGGGAGGAAATAATCCATAACCTTGGGTACTAGAAGGGGATTAAATTCCTTAAGGAAACACTGTGAATTCAGTGGGCTCGAATTGATTTCTATCTCTTTACGCTGGGGTTTGAAATACCACTACACCAGTGTGTAATTCGTTCTATCCTGGGAGGAAATAATCCATAACCTTGGGTACTAGAAGGGGATTAAATTCCTTAAGGAAACACTATGAATTCAGTGGGCTTGAATTGATTTCTATCTCTTTACGTTTTCTGTTTATATATTATTCTGCTTTGTTTTTCCAGAATTAGTTTACAAATACAGTTTACTAGCAAGAGCAACACTAGCAGGACACATTCCAACCACAGATATTGGATATTTTCCTAGAACAAGATACTGCTTTTTGTTATGAAATACATATTTATATGGATGTCCACTAATCAAATATAACTCCCACTACTCTTCTCCATTATGTAGATAACCCCCACTACTTCTTACCATTATGGATGTAACTCCCACACCTCCATGATCTTCCCCCATGTTCTCAATAGTTAATACAATATTTATGGAGTCCCTTTGTATTACCTATATCATCCTGTAAATAGAGGGTTTGGGCATCACATTGTATACACTTGAATACATGGAAGAAATAGATTCTCTTCTCTCTTTCTCTCTACATTGTTGTCTATCTTCTTGTTTTATATTATCACTTTGAGCTAAGTTTCGTAACACGTTATCAGCACGAGTCTCTATCCAATTGAGTTACTACATCTACAAAATTGTCTTACATCAGAAAAAGCATATGTCTGCTGTGCCTGATATTCCTCTGGAAGAGATGAGTTTTTCTTTTCCATTTAGCAATTTCAAATAATGGTATGAAATATAATAAAAGGAATAACAAGGTTGAGGAGACTAGTACATCGTGAAAAGGCATATAATGCTAAGATACGTTTTCTAATTTTTTTTTTAATTAATTCATTTTCTTGTTAGTTTTTCTCAAAGGTTCTTTATTTGTCGGGAAAGTTTCCAATACTAAGTATTACTTTGTAAAGTTGAAAATACTTAGATGTAAATTAATTACTACTCCATGTTTTTCTTTCTAATATTTATTGTAAGTTTAGTCTAATCTCTTTCACCTAATGTTCAGGTTTGATGTTATATGAGAATCGGAAGCATATAATGATGCAGCTAAATGTTACATACTAAACCAGAGACCAAAGATGTACATAAATTAAGGAGCTACGCCAGCTTTTGCAAAGTGATTTGAAGAACTTTGATTCCTTTGTTACCAGTAAATAGATACTTATTGTGTAACACATATATGAGTTTACTTTTATTACTATTAAAAGTAGTATACCATGAAAGTCTCAAGGGTGAGTCTACTTTGGCATATTATGCCATTAATTAAGGATAAGACGGTGGGTTCAAGTCCCAACGCACCACGAAAGTAAGACATCGGGTTTGAGTCCTAATGCAACATGATAATAAGAATTGGGTTTGAGTCCCAACGCATTATGGCCTATCATACCTTTACACAGGTAAGGCATTGGGTTTGAGTCCCAATGCACCATATGGATGACATAATGATGACTAAAGAAAAATAATATATTTTTCATGAAAAACATGAAGCTTGTCCCACTTGATTTGCACCATTCTTGAAGTGAATGTGATAGCAATGCATAATAAGTAAATAAAGACAAGTGGTTGACTAATGAACGTGGGCGTGCCAAAGACCAAAATAATATAGTCATCATTATGGTAAATGTAAACAAAAGAGAACAATAAGGGTTCTCAGAATAATCCTTCAAAGGTGAAGGAATTGTGTATCAATATAGTCTGTAAATATGAGGCACGCTCAGACAATATAGTCCATTTTTGAAAGAATGTGACTTGTGACAAGCATTGCAAATGCAGACTCATTCTTGAAAGTGAATGTGAAAATATACATGTGATATAAATATGCATAATAATGGTGCTTATACATGGTTGTATAAATACCACAACTCACCTCTAAGGGAGGTTTGAGAGAAATAAAGTTAATAAATATTACAATGTGGTTACATGAATATGTATTGGTCGCGTACATGTGGTACGCCAAAAATATATTGTCATGCCTTATAAAAAGTTATTAAAGGCAAAAGTAAAGCAAGAAATGATTTGCTTATGATGATTTTGACCATGACAATTATTATGATATAATTTTCTCCGTGAATGAGACATTCACGTATGGATGGTGTGACAAAAGATCTTGTATTACAAAATCAATTAAGAGCTCCGGAAGAGCTAATTTGTTACTACCCGATGAATAAAATTGTTCATGACATTGATATTGTAGTGAGTCTCAAAAGAAACTTTTTGAGTTTCAAATGTATTAGCCAAAGTGGTAGGCATATTGAGACTATAAATGAAAGGAAGATCGATTAGCTCCATATTACTATAACATATCGGATAAATATGAAGGTTACCCAATTTTTCTTCTATTTGTACTACAGATGTATAAGCATGATATGAAATCACATGCCATAGTAAATTAAATGTTTACTGAAATAAATATCAGTTGGCATGACCGATTGGCCATCCCGGTTTATTGATGCGAAAATTAATTGAGAATTCACATTGGCATATATTTGAAGAAATAGAATATTCTTCAAGAATTCTCTTGTGCTGCTTATTCTCATGATATACCAGTTAAGGTTGGGACTGAATCCCTTGATTTCTGGAACGAATAGAAGGTGATATATATATGGGCCCAGTCACCTGCCATGTGGATCGTTTACTATTATATGATTTTAATAGATGCATCTATTGTATGGTCACATGTGCGTTTATTATCAACTTGCACTTTGGTTTTTGCAAGGTTGTTTGCTCAAATTATTAGAGCACAGTTCCAGAATATATATTATGATAATTTATCTTGATAATGCTGGTTTAAATCCAAGTTGGTTTAGCAGAAATTGTATGCCTCCAATTATAGCTAAACCATTGGTTATGAGAACAAAACTCCAAATAGAAATTTTGAATTAAGTATATTATTTAATATACAACAGCACTTGTACGCATCTAGCCAACAAGTTATGATAAATTCTCCCCATCACAATTGGTTCAGGGTCAGGAACCAAATATTTTCATCTAGAAATATGGATGTACTATATGATTTAATTGTGCCACCACAATGCACAAAGATTGGTCTCAATGAAGGTTGGGGATATGTGTTGGTGATCCCAACATTAGGGGGAGAAAATGAGCAGTTGAAAAAAAGTAATACATGGAATGAACTATTATGAGTATATTAGATCCTCGTACAAGAAAATATGAACTTGAAGTTCAAGTGATAATTCATTTTCAAAATATTTCCATGCGCATTTGCTGACCCAAACTAAATGTCATATTTCTGCTACTAATGCTCCAAATAGAATAAAGTCCATGATGGACATAGTCTATGGAACTCTTGAAGCGTAATAGACTAATCGGTTCCAAAGATAAAACTCCTTGAAGAAGAAGAGGAGCAAATGTTCAAGATGGTCAAAATAAGGAGGCAAGTGCTTTATAAGAGCACCATGACATAACATTTTATAAGACCTCATGGGAGAGGCTCAGGTACCTGAAAATAATGAGATCTCAATAAGTTATGTCTTTATTGTGCGATGATGGAACCGATGTAAAATGATCGTCGACGATGTGGTTAATATGATGTAGTGCTCAATATTGACGAGGATCTTGAGCTCAAATCTGTCATGGAATTTGGACAGATATATGATTGGCCAAATGAAAAATATGCAAAGAAATTGACTTCACCTGAAAAATGTGAAGTTGGACGGATAGTCCCCACACCTGAAAGTGAAACGAAAAATCAAGTCGATAGACATAAAGACGACTTGTGGCACAAAAGTTTTGTAAATATCCTGGTATTAGGAGACATGTTCTCCTATGGGGAACGGAGTCATTTCAGGTTTTTGTCTGACAATGCATTTGATATGCATATAATGAAAATCCTTGAATGATTTAAATTGTTCTGAAGCATATTAAGGTTCCCAAGAAATTTAGTAAATAAATCTTTGGCAGATCCTTATGTAGATTAGAGCGATCATGGTGTACATGATTTATTTTTGTGTCTAGTGCAATTGGTACACTAATATATCTGGCTAGAACCATGAGTATAACAATATGCTAGCAAGATATAGTTTTATTCCAATGTGGAGATATTGGAATACACTTAGTATTATATTTCAAAAGGAATACTTGATGTAGATTTGTTTATTCTAACAAATATTGTCAAGGTTTTGTTGTTTATGCAAATGCAGGCATTTATTGAAGTCCGTTCTTCAAACAATCTATTTGTATGTGAGGAATTGTCATATTATCATTTTACAAGATGTGTGACTTTTCTTTGAAGAGAAGATTCCAATAATAATAAAGAAGTTGATGTTTGCTTATCTCAATTGAAAGAAGAATATTGAAGGAGACTGAATAAATCATATATTTCATCAAAGTTCTTTGTTAGACACGATCTTCAACAGAATGATGAAAAGATGTTCAAGAAATTCCTTCAAGTGATAATTTGGCGGAATAATTCACGAAGGCATTGCCGATCTCAATATTAGAGAAGTTGTTATACAAGCTTGGAATTCGGCGTCTCCGAGAAATAAAGTGATATTTTCATCAGGGGGAGGCAAATACGCGTTGTACTCTTTTTTCCTTAGCTAAGGTTTTATCCCACTGGGTTTTCCTGGCAAGGTTTTTAATGAGGCAACAAGTAATGCGTATTATAAGATATGTGTACTCTTTTTCCTTCACTAAGATTTTTTCCTCCATGGTTTTTTTTCTTAGTAAGGTTTTAACGAGGCACATTATCTATGGACATCCAAGGGGGAGTGTTATGAAATACATATTTATATGGATGTCCACTAATCAAATATAACTCCTACTACTCTTCTCCATTATGTAGATAACCCCCACTACTTCTTACCATTATGGATGTAACTCCCGCACCTCCATGATCTTCCTCCATGTTCTCAATAGTTAATACCATGTTTATGGAGTCCCTTTGTATTACCTATATCATCCTGTAAATAGAGGGTTTGGGCATCACATTGTATACACTTGAATACATGGAAGAAATAGATTCTCTTCTCTCTTTCTCTCTACATTGTTGTCTATCTTCTTGTTTTATATTATTACTTTGAGCTAAGTTTCGTAACACTTTTCGATTTTCTCATATATTTTGAAATTAATCATTTGTTACTTTTGAAATAGTCTATAGCACTCTCTCCATCCACAACAAAAGGAAATAGTATCAATGCTACGGTAGTAATTAATTGATTGGGGGTCTACATTGCCTGCTTCATACTATTTATGATTGTTACAATATAAAATGGAATTTATTGGGGCATTTTTCTCGTTAGTGCTACAAGTACAAGTGATGAAAAAGTATTGACGTCATTCTGATTTCAAAATTCTAATTGTAGAAGAAAGAAAGTGGTGAAAATACATATAGAATGGTCATCCCACTCTTTGTTTTTGTTTGAAACTATTTTTCCAAGAATTTTTCTTTGGAATACTGAAAATATACGTTTCTTTCTTTTACTTGTATTTTGACCATGAAATTTCATGGAAAAAGATTAGACAGAGGTGACGTTTTGCAATCTAGTAGTTGCAGCTTTACATGCATTAATATTTTTCTGCAGAATTTAAATTCCGAGAAATGTCGTTCTAATTTTTCTATATTCCTTTGAAATGTATTAATCATCCTTAAGAAATTTAATCAGAATTTACAAAGTCAAAGCAATTCAAGTTCAGCCAAACGACCTAAGGATTTTCCACAAAGTGGATAAATTTTCCCAGGAAAACTAAGTAAATATTTCAGAGTATTGACAAGAGAAGAACACTACGCGAAATCTTTTGTATCTATACTATGAAGGCACAAAACATGAGTTTCCAATACCGTAGATATTGTTTAAGCATTCTTAACTGCCACTTATAACAGTCATTTATTTAAAAATAAACAACAACAACAACAACAACATACTCAATATTATCCCACACTAAAAATGTTTAAAAAATAAAAGTATTTAAAAGCAATATTAATTAGATGACTGAACTATATAATTAATTTCGAGCTACCTTTCACGCCCATCTTTGACTATATAAATAAAAAATTAACTTAAATAGCCGCTCACTCAAGTGCTTAAATTAAAAATAGCCGGTAAATGTATAATAAATGTGTAATCTACATATAATATGTGAATACTCATATATAATTTATGTATAGTGGCTAGAAAATAAACAATAAATTTGACCAACTATTTGCTTAAAGATCCCTATATAAATTGCATATCCAATTTTTTTCACTAATAATTATATTTCATTTTGGACAAAAGTGTTTAAAAATACTAGCTTTCTTCTGTAGTCTTCCAAAAAAGAAGTACTTGCCTTTTTCCCTCAACATCCTCATCTATCACTAACTACCAGTCTACCACTAACACTACAAAAAATTAATGAAAACATATATTTTATGAATTCGTGTATAGTTAGCTAGGCACTGCTTCCACTGACTACCAAATTTAGCCTTTAAAAAATAAGGTCAATAAATTAAATTATTTAAGTAATTAGTTTCTCAAGAAAGGGTTTGAATTGCCATAGAAAGATGCAAGAAGTTGCATGATAATTGACATTACTTTGAATTCCATGCTTCCACATGCAACTAAAGTAATCCCTTCTTGACTTCCTCTATTCCAACTTAACAAACTTCAGAAGGAGGAATTTAATGTGTGTCGAGAGACTGGACTTTATAGTATTTGAATTTTCTATTAACCGTAGGTTATACAACCTACGATAGTTGTGTTTCCGTTAGGTTGTTGCCATGTAAGATGATGCGATTAAGACAGAAATTTAAAACAATAAACCCAGTCTCCACCTCAATTCTCAACCATATATATTTCTATGTTTGTTAAATAAGAAAATAATTAAAAAGACAAAATGGGTTTTGTTGCATGTGGAACAATGGAAGTCAAAAGTCATGCAAGTCCTAATTGCATATGTCTAAAGTAAGTACTCATCCTTCTTACCAATAAAAAAATTGTTGACTTAATTTTTAAAAGCTAAATGTTGTAGTCAATAATTAAAGTCATGTCTAACTGTCCTTTTTTATAGTACTAATTCTAGATTATGCTTTGACCAACTTATATCCCATAATCATATGGTCTTTAATTCTAGTAAAATAGAGTTATTCTTGAATTTTGTACTTCCCCGTCTCAAATAGGATAATACTATTACTAATTTGACGAGACAAATAAGTCTTTCTTTGGTTACAATCTTTTCCACTATTTTGTAATTTCTAAGCATCTAAATTGATATATATTGAAAAAAGATGTACGAATTTGTGATGTTTGAATCATATTAACCCACAATATTTTTGGGAGGATGGAGGAAGTGTAGTTGTTTAATTCAATTATTTTCTTCTTCGTTTTCTTGTTGTAAGATAGTTGAAGGTGAAAATACAAGGAAAAGACGAAGAAGAGTCGATGTGTGAGAAAGGATTAGACATGGGCCCCTCTTCCACCAAAGTGCTTGGACAAATTAATTCACCTATCCATTTTTCTCATTAGACAACGACAATGAATGGTTAGAGACATTCTGTCTTTTCACCACTTTCTTTCTTCTGTAATTACAATGTTTTTGAAATCAGAATCACCTCAAAGTTTCAGTGTTATTTCTCTTCTTCTTCTTCAACAATCAGACCGAATCTTTGTCGAGCAATGAAGACATCTAATAGACCCACTACTAGAAATTCAGTTAAAATCGACCGATAAAATTGACTGATATTTATCGATAATCCACAAAAATCGATTGAAAAGCGAACGATGCATAGTAATCGGAAATCGTTAGGTTGGTAGAGCCAACAGATCGACTTCGGTCGATCACAACCGACTGATTTCGGTCGGTCAATTAAATCCATCCCGTCACTTTAATTATGTAATTTAAAAATATACTATCTGTGAATTGAACTGGGTTTGTACTATGGCAGTATACTATTCTAACACTAGACTGCTAGTGTTTTTTGGTTTAACACCTTCTTTTATTGTATTTATACTCTTTAATCGCATTTTTATGCAAAAAATGACTGACCAATTTTGATTGATTTCGTTAAGAAAATAAAATCACCGACCGAAATAGATCGATTTTTTAAAATGACCAACAGAAATAACCGACTAATATTCATCGATTTTCTGAATATTAATTTTAATTTATTTTAAATAAAAAAATCGATGACTTCGGTCGATATTTTGATTGATTTTATTTTACCACGGCTCCGAACAGTTTTGACCGAAATTCTCATAATGGCCACTAAAGTAATTATTCATAAAAGATCGAATTAATTATCCAAAAATTGGCTAATTACTTGCTGTAGCATATTAAAATATATTAATGTGTAAAAAGTCTTTACACCCTAAAAATATATACATAATTTATGTACGTTTTAACATTGTGATAATAACGACAAGATGCTCAGTCGGTTTTGAGCCTTTCCTTTTTCACTTGTTGGATATTTTCTTTTTCTCTTGGGATGTGAGGAGTGCGACGCACTGTTTTAAAAAGTCTTATCTTTTCAGTATATAATTACGATGTTTGTGTATGAGTCCAAATTTGGACCACCACAGCTATTTGACAAAGGCAATGGAAGACGAGATTTTTGTAAACAGGACGTCCTACGAGAGATGACAGATAGCTGATAGAGGACGGACGGCTGTTGCAGCAGTGTAGGCCCAATTAGGGGTATTTTGGAATATTCCTACGTATATTCCCTAGAGTACAGAAAGAGATTAGCCTTTATATATAGGGGAGGAGATACCTAATAAGGGCCTCTCGGGCTTTTGAGAACTATTCAATTGAAAGCAAAACTTGTAAACTCTCTCCGATATTGAAGATTATCCTTCTCACTGTACAATTATCGCCTTTTACATAAGATCAACAACTACTTTCCATCGTGTTCATTACTTGCATCTTATGTTCTAGAGCTTATTATGCTTAGCTGAGATTTACCCCTTCATTTTCTTTGATTGATTTGTTCAATTAGATTCCAATATCTTTTGAATCAAACAATTTGGCGCCGTCTGTGGGGATTTCTTTAGCCGAGACTTTAGTTTCATCTAGATCCTTGAAAGAAATAATCACCTCTTCCTGGCCTCACAAAGATGAATAATGACAGAAAAGGGGGAAGCAAGATTGAAAGCGATAGTAGACGTCACTAGCAACCTTATGGACTCTATCAACGAAGTCGGCCGGGAAGACAATGAAAATATAACGCCGGGCGCCACACCCGAGGGAGATATCTCACCCCCCCCCCCCGGCACGAAGGCGTGACAGTGTCGCGCGAGAGGGAAACTTCAACATCCGCAGTAGGAGAAGCTCCACCTGCTGTGAAAAGACTTTTAGAAGAGTGGTTAACAAACACCTTGAGCGGTATACTCGACAAACCTGTTCAAAGAAATATCAGAGGCACAATGCGCGCTGACACCGCAACTATCACCGATGAGCCAGAAACTCCACGCGCAGGTGATGCTCACATTGACAACGATGCAGGTAACGACGCACTTGCAGCCATCCTAAAGAAAATGGAAGAAATGGAAAATGAGGACAAAATGCTCCGTGATCAAATGAAGGAACACTAAGAAAGGGTCGATAAAATACCGGGCGCTCCAAAGATGCTACCCAAACGAGATGTCGGTCGATTCATCGAGTAGCCCTNTCTTTGGTTTTAACTGACTATTTTTCTAAATGGGTGGAAGCAGGTGCATACACGCAGATACGTTGAGCAAGAAGTTATCGCATTCATATGAAAAAAGTATAATATGTCGCTTTGGCATTCCCAAAGAAATCAGCTGCGACAATGGACCCCAGTTCGTCGGAAAGAAAACAACCGAGTTCTTTGAAAAATGTCACATCAAGCGTATACTCTCCACAACATACCACCCTGCCGCCAACGGTCAAGCCGAGTCTTCCAATAAAACGATATTGAATATATTAAAAAAGAAGCTCGAGGACGCCAAAGGGTTATGGCCTGAACTACTGCCATAAGTACTATGGGCATACCGCACCACGCCAAAAACCAGCACAGGCGAAACACCATACTCCTTGGTCTACCGGACTGATGCGGTTATACCGGTCGAAGTCGGAGAACCTAGTCTGAGATACTCCAACGAGAGCGGACCGAGTAACGACAAAAGGAGATTACAAGACCTGGATGAAGTCGAGGAGCGAAGGGACATAGCTCACATAAGAATGGTAGCCCAAAAACAACAAGCAGAGAGGTACTATAACAGGAAAGCCAAAATACGACCACTCAAGGTCGGAGATTACGTTCTCAAAGCTAAAACACAGGCAGCAAAAGACCCTAATGAGGGAAAGCTAGGAACAAATTGGGACGGGCCATACAAAATGACAGCGTCAGCGAACAAAGGAGTGTTTCAGTTAGAGACGATGGAAGGAAAACTACTCCAAAACAATTGGAATGTCGCCCATCTAAAATACTTCCACTTCTGAAAAAAGGCGCCCCCTAAGTCGTACTCTTTTTCCCTCATCCGGGTTTTGTCCCAATCGGGTTTTCTCGGTGAGGTTTTTAATGAGGCAGCAAAGGAGACGCCTCGAGGTCCGAAGTGTTGTTCATTACCCTGCCCGTCGATATAATCTCCAGGCCGAGTAATAAAGGGACTGGGCATAGATAGCCAAATCTCCATTTTATGTACAAAGTCAACACGTATTTTCTACGAGAATATAATCAAATCTCCATTGTATGTACAAAGTCAACACGTATTTTCTACAAGAATATAATCAAATCTCCATTGTATGTACGAAGTCAACACGTATCTTCTACGAGAACATAATCAAATCTCCAATGTATGAATGAAACTAGAATCCACTATACTCCAACGGACAGAATAGAAGGCCATCCATGTGACGGGATACTACTTCGACGCCAGCTCGAAAGTAACATCCCACTGGCTAAGGCCATCGACTAAGAAATGTGTTCGACCTCGCTCGAACTACGACTACTACTTCGACACCAGCTCGAAAGTAACATCCCACTGGCTAAGGCCATCGACAAAGAAACGTGTTCGACCTCGCTCGAACTATGACGTCGACGCCAACTCGAAAGTAACATCCCACTGGCTAAGGCCATCGACTAAGAAACGTGTTCGACCTCGCTCGAACTACGACGGGATACTACTTCGACGCCAGCTCGAATGTAACATCCCACTGGCTAAGGCCACCGACTAAGAAACGTGTTCGACCTTGCTCGAACTACGACGGGATACTAATTCGACGCCAGCTCGAAAGTAATAGCCCGCTGGCTAAGGCCATCGACACAAACAAAAAAGAAGAAGGAGTCCGACCTCACTCGAAATAAAATCGATTTGACAGTCCGACAAATGCCCAGAATGCCATGAAAATTACAAAGGTTGCCGCCAAATAAACAAAACAATTTCTTCATTACAACAAATTGTTACTGGCACCTATCTTTCCAATGGGCTCAACGACGCCCTTACAAAAATCCTACAACAAAAAAGTACAAACAAAAATTTTATGCAGCATCCGCGGTATCATACACATCTTCATACCAAGAGTCGGAAGCAAGATGGTTTGCATCGTCAGAATTAATGTCATCCTCGTCAGGTGAAAGAGGGTCGTACCCGCATTCCTCACGAGCTGTATGAGCTTTGGCACGCACATCCCGAAGCTCGGCTTCAGACACCCTCCCCTCAGCATGAAGAGCCTTGTAAACATCGAGCTTGGCCTCGGCATGAACCCATAACTCATACAAACGATGAGGCACACCAAGATCGGCTGAAGAACGGGACGTAGAAGTTTGCGAGTTTCGGCGCACGTCTTTCGCCCTCAGTAACGCCATCTACCCGGTCATTGCGGATAACTCCGCCTCCAGCTCCTCTACACGTCCCTCGAACCCCGCTACCTTAAGCTCAAAAGCCTCCTTCTCCTTGGTCCGCTCCGACGTACAGATGCAAAGAGTATCTTCCAACACTGCCGCTTCAGAAATAACGGTCGCCAGTCTATCAGCGCTCACACTCAACTCGCCCTTAAGACCGTCGATCTCCACCGCCTTCATTCCCAATTCATTGGTCAGACTGGCCACCCTTGCTTGCAGGTCGGTATTCTCGGCCATCATCCATCTACTTAATTCGAGCTCGTCTTCCTTAGCCTTAAGGGACGCTTCTAGTTCACTATTGTGGGAAACAGCCTTCACGAGATCCTCGTCTCGCTGCTCCTCGACCTTGCACGCCAGTTGGTCCTCACTCTGTTTAAGCCCTTCACGGAACAATTGGAACTCGGGGTCCTGATGGTAGATGTTGGCCATCGCACGATGCTTAGTGTGATACTCCTGATATTTGGAGAAATCTTCTCATAGACGGGCGTCCTCTTCTTTTCCCGGCGCTCGCGCTCAATCTCCATGATAAGGGTCCAGTACAACAAGAAAAAGTCAAAACAAAAAGACAAATAAAAAGTAGTAGCGCGAACCCAATGACGAAATAGAAGAGAAAGATATCTACCCGCAAGGCCATGCCGGTGACGTTCCGGGAAAATTCCGTGTCGCTCATCGTTCTAAGAGCCTCGCTCTCTGGGGCGACACATAAAGGGGCTAAAATAGACGCCACCTGATCACAGCTCGACAATATGTTATAGTCCCCAGGGACAACTATATACCGTTCAGAGCCCTCCATCCTAACCTCCACATGAGTGTGGCGCTCCAAAAATTTAGGAACGTCTGCCGGGTCGATATCCGAACCCGAGCCATCACCTTCGACACGTAGTCCCCTTCCAATGTTAGAAGACGTGCCACCCTCAGCGGAACGCACGGAACCACCTCCCGGGTATACCCCTTCCATTTGAGGGGACCTCCCTGCCGCAATAGCATCGGCCATAAATGAGGGCACAGGTGCCGTCCGCGAAGCACCTATCATGCTCCTACCAGCATCCATGGCCACCTCTTTCCCGAGCTTCACTCTCCTCCTTTTCCTCAGCAATGACCCGTCCCCATTAGAGGATTCGTCTGCGGGGTGATGGGCCGGCACGGAAGAGGTCTCTTCCCTCACGACCATCTCGCGAGAAGGATCCCCTATCTGTATAGGTTGAGCCCGGCCTTCCCGGACGGACTCACTCAGTGTAAACTGTATCCCTGCAGCAGCAACAGCCTGTCGAAAAGCAGGGACTGGGGCTCTACGCCCAGAAGCACCCCGGCTTATTATCGAAAAGAGTTGTGTCCATAAGCAACGGCATAAAATTAACGAGTGATATAAGGGAAACCACATACCAGACGAGACTCTCGGCCCAAAGCGTATTACTAAAGCAGGCTAGTCTCGAGTCCCCACTGCATGGGGGAGCAAACGGGCTACCCAATCCCTTATACCTGCAATAGGGCGCGGTGGGCGCCCCATAGCTGCAAACGAGAGGTAAACAAACACTAAGGTAAATAAAGAAGAAACAAAAAAAGAAGGGGGATAAAATAAGTGGTGACACTCACGTTTCTCATTCCATCGCTCTGGGAACCTAGCAGGATCGGACACGATGTGGGCAGTTCTGACAAAGAAGTACTTATGCCAAAACTTACGACTCGCCCGGTTGTCGGTCCCAACTACCAGTCCTTTTGTCCCCCGGTGCCTCAAATGCACCATGGTACCCCTGTGAAAGCTGGGCAAAAATAAGTGCAAAGGGTGGTGAATCGTAACCTCACACCCCGCCAACTCCGCATATTTGGTCAGCAGCAGGAGTATTTGAAGCGTATACGGAGAAAGTTGAGCCGGGGAGATCTGGTAGAATCGACAGAACTCCTCCGCTAACGGAAGAAGGGGGAAGGAATGACCAATCACAAAGGGGTACTTACAAAAAGCACAGTACCCAGGCCTATGAGTTTCCACAAAATCCCTTCCTGCTAGAACCATATCAACGTGGACGGGGATGTTATATTTTGCAAGGAGAGCATCAATGTGAACTTGCCCTGTTTCGGGGAATACAAGGATAGGAGTAGGAGGAGGATCTTTGAGAAAATCACTTCGAGGCATAGGGTGTCTCGGCAGCAACTCCTCAACGGTAGGGAAGCTATCTCCTTCCTCCGCCATCATGCTCTCCTCACTAATAGGGGGTGCCACGGATATTGGAGTGGCGTCAGAAAACCCTTCTCGAGACCGGTGTGAGTTAGGCATCTCCCTGGCGATAATGTGGTAAAGTAACATAGAGGGTTAAGAACGAAAAAGGGAAGAGGAACAAGCGAAGAAAACGTAAAACACATGAGAGGTATGAAAGAAGGGCAAGAGATGAAATGACCAAGAATTTTTGGAAAAACAACCCCCCCCCCCCTATTTATAGGATTGGGTAGCATCGGAATCAAAGGAAAAGGAAGCAGAGTAGCACCGGAATCGAGGTGAATGACTGCAGGATGGCCCCGAAACCGAAGCGACAAGCCGTCAGCCCCTACATCATTTCCCGATAAGACACACCACCAAAGTCTTATTAAGCCCGTTGACCCCCACTGTCGGCCAAGTCATAACGCTCCATGAAACCAAATTTCTCCACGAAGGATGGACGATGTCCGCCTATCGAGGACGCACCAAATCGCGACCTCGACAAGCGGAGGGACTAACTGTATGAGTCCAAATTTGGACGACCACATCTATTTGACAAAGGCAATGGAAGACGAGATCTTCGTAAGCGGGACGTCCTACGAGAGATGACAGATAGCGGATAGAGGACGGACGGCTGTTGCAGCAGTGTAGGCCCTATTAGGGGTATTTTGGAATATTCCTACGTATATTTCCTAGGGTATGTTCTCTAGGGTACAGAAAGGGATTAGCCCTTATATATAGGGGAGGAGATACCTAGTAAGGGCCTCTCGGGCTTTTGAGAACTATTCAATTGAAAGCAAAACTTGTAAACTCTCTCCGATATTGAAGATTATCCTTCTCACTGTACAATTATCGCCTTTTACATAAGATCAACAACTATTTTCCATCGTGTTCATTACTTGCATCTTACGTTCTAGAGCTTATTATGCTTAGCTGAGATTTACCCCTTTATTTTCTTTGATTGATTTGTTCAATTAGATTCCAATATCTTTTGAATCAAACAGTTTGTATACTATTACGTCATGTAAAGGCAAAATATAAGTTACGTTTTTTTATAGCAAACATAAATTGGTAACCTGTAAAAGATAGTGAGTGAATTACAATCGGTAAATGCGTTGAAAGTACAAAAACTTTTAAACTATCAGCGTAATAAATTAATTAAATTCTTTAAATAAGAACACACTCAATCCAGAAAATGGATGAGAAAGCTGAAAAGTCTGCAGTATGTTTATTCCTGGAAAAACATCGAGCATATGTAGTGGGAATTTGTCATTGAATCAGTATCGCACTAAAAAAAATCTATTAAAAAGTCAAATGCTTTCGTGTGTATATATATATAGAGCTACTTGTACATTATGCCCCTAAAAATTTTAAAATTAAGAAAATAATTTTTTTAAATTTCTTATGTATAAAAGATAGATCTTTTGCATGTAAAAGTAAATCTCTTATGTGTACAAAGAAAAAAGTTAGGGTCATAAAATTAAAAGTAAATTTATAAAGAGCCACAAAACTAAGTGACCATTTTCGAAAGTCATCTAAATCGTTCCTTATTCCTACTTCTTTTTTCTTTTATTCTCTTTAATTTGGTAGTTTCATCACATTTGGACCATGCTTTAGGAATTCGATTTATTGTCAATAGTTATTAACCACACATTAGATTAGATTATTTTGTTCTGCGTAAACTAACCACCCTTTTCTTGGCAGGGTGCGTGCATTAATTGTTTGTACCCCTTAGTACCAGCTTTCTTTTCTTTTTTATGTTTCTTGGCAGGATCTGGCTTTAGCTTTTAGTTTATGGTCCATCGTTCAATTGTTGAGGTCATGTGTAAGCCACTATGGATCACTTGAATAGTCATATCAAAGTCCTTTTTTGTCCAAACTAGGAGTTATGTGGGTAGGGACGGCAAACCGATGGGTCGGGTTGGATATATGTAGGGTCAAAACGGGTAATATAAAAACGAATAAATTATTCGATCCAATCCATATTTAATACGAATAAAAAACGGGTTAACCGGCGGATATGATCACTTTTGGGAGAATTCCTTGTCTCTCTAACTTGAGGGACCCCCAATTAGACTTTGCAAATGTAAAAGTTAAACTCATTGATTATCCATTGGTTATCCATTTTCTAAATGGATAATATGGTTCTTGTCCATATTTGACCCATTTTTAAAAGTGCATTATTCAACCCATTTTTTAGTGAATAATATGGGTAGATAAATATTTTTTTTAACCATTTTGCCACCAATGTGTGTGTTAAAGAGCGTGTATTGATCAAACTTCGCATGAAGATTGTATTTTTATATATATAGGCGAAAATCCTTTTATGTGTTTGTTCTGTAAATGCAATAATGCATTTTTTCTAATTTTTTTAATAAAATTCCTGAATTCACCACTGCTCAATTTGAATACTACCTTAGGAACATAAAAGATCTCAGAAATTTGGTGATAAAATCTGCAATTAAGAAAGAATTTCAAAGATTAAAACCTAGTCAACCAACATTTCTCCTTCAGTAGTTTGTTGAGTAAGAATATAAATTGGCCAAATGCAGAAAATGAGTTTGGTTGCATGTGGAAGCATAGAAATCAAAGGTTGTTATGCAATTCCTTGCATATATCTAGGAAGTACAGACCCCTTTTGAGCACTAATAAAAAACTTATTAACTATTTTTTAAAAGCTAAACTTGGTAGTCAATAATGAAAGTCATACTTAACTCCTTGTTTATATTCAGTACTCCTACTAAATTTCTTGATTATACTTTGGTCAACTTATATTCGGATTCTTAGTGGTCTTTTCCATTAGAATTGTAGTAAAATAATAGAGGTATTATATATATTCTTGAATTTTGTGTTCATGTCTCTAAAATGATAATACTGTTCTTTTTCTTTGCTTGTTTTTTTCCCCAAAAATTTGTATATATTTTAAACTATAAAAATTACTACTCCTTGACATCATTTTCGTGTAAAACAGTAGCTGCTTATCCATCTGGATCATAAAGATTTCACAAAAAAGGTTGTGAAAGCATTGAGCAGTAATAGGTGACATAATGTAATAACCCATAGATATTTAGCGGTTGAACTCGAATGATATTCATTGTAAAATTTGTCTTACACCGCTAGAAAACTGCCAAAAAGCGTTCGGGAATACCAATCGAAATCAATCGGGATCGAAGGAAAACCGACAAATTTTCGACCGACTTTAATTCATAAAAAAAAAAAACAGTGGTCACTAATGTGTGACGACCGAAGACGGTCGCAATTTCCGACCGAAGGCGGTCGGTTCATTCAACCAAAGTTTGACCACTTTATCTGACAAATTTTGTTCAAAAAATAAATACACCGGCTGATATCGGTCAGTAATTATTTTAAATTATTTTTTATTTAATTTTTAAAATAGCGACCGATATCGGTCGAAAATATTATAATTAGATAATTTTACAATTATTTTTAAATTTTACTATACCGACCAATATTGGTCGGAAAAGTTAAAATATAAATAAATAAATAAATAAAAAATATTATTTAAGATCGAAGTCGGTCGTTAATTTCAAATTTCTGTAGATTGCACATTGAAATAACCTCTGGGTTTTTAGTATGAGCATTCAGATCGCAATCCGTCAGTTTTCTGGAAAAAAAACTTGCACAATATGGCTGCTTTTAAGCTACACCAAATGCCAATTACAACCAATAACCATCCTATGATGGCTGCATTACATTGTTGTCATTCAACTACAACTAAACACTATAACAGCGTCAACAACAACAATATTTAAACGACAACGCCAACAACAACAATACTCCCTCCGGTCCAAAATAAGTGATTTTTTGGCATTTTTCTTGTGGTCCAAAATAAGTGATTTTTTCAGATTTCAAGAATGAATTAATTATTTTTTTCCTACATTGTCCTTGGAGTAAATAGTGTTGGAATATGTGTTAGGAGTGTTTATGTGAGATAGCAAAGGTTAATATGGTCAATTCCATTGCTAATTAATACTAAAAGGTGGATTTCTTAATTTGTGTGAAAACATTCAAAAAATCACTTATTTTGGACCGGAGGGAGTAATTAAATAACGCCAACCACAACAATAATAACAACAATATAAATGTTTAACAACAAAACAATATCAACAATACAATCATCATTCAAAACTATTCCAACTAAATATTCACAAGGTCAAGACTTTGTTTAGCAATACACACCATTCAAGGAGTGTTTTGTATTGCATAATCTCCATCTCCACTACTAAAAGCTTTATCGTCGACAATGTTTGAAGGATCGCGATAAGAAGGATTAGTATCTGGGGAAGACTCACGAGACCGGGGAATCGAAAACGCACCACTAGCAAGAAGATTGGCCAGTTGACCTTCAAGTGTATTAAATTGTTGGTCCCTCTTTTCTAGCTGATCTTAAGGGCTATCAAATTGTTTATCTCTCTTTTCTTCTCTAGCCTTTTCCCCTTCAAGCTCTTTTGACAACTTTGCGATCTTCTTCTCCATAGCCGAAAGAGTCGACCTATCAAGTGCCTCGCCCCGGGCGGAAGTCCCTATACCTTCCCTGTAGCGCCGAAATTATCTCTCTAGAAGGTTGTATGCTATCCCTTTTTTGGGACCACCGACAACATCCAACCATATCTTCTGCGCTTCTTCGTCTGAAATGGAAGGTGGATCGCCCTGCTCATTCGGTGGCAATCTCTAACTGTACTCCTCCACAGTAGTTTTATAGCGACCCTTTATTTAGAAGATAGAAAATCACTAACTCTATAATATTATAAACATTAATTTTAAGTTATAGTAGTTAAGAAACTTACATATGTAATCTCCGCCCGCTACTCGACCCATCTACTTGGATCTGACGGTGTCTTCTTCTTCCGGATGTGAGTTTCCATGAAGAACTCATCGTGAGTCAGCTTCCTCCCATATTTTTTTTCTACAAATATAATAAAATATCGTTAACTAAATTAAAATAAATATAGTTCTAATGCTTTAAGGAATTACCAGTAGTCTCATCGTAACCCCCATGCTCCTTACACCTATACAGTGCAAGGAGTCACCATTCTCAGATTCTCGGGCCTTCTTTCCCTGTTCACTCTTATTCTCGAAATCCTCAGTGGACCACTACCTCAGTAGATTCTCCCATAAGTGCGGTAGAACCTATGAAGGCTTCTTGTTTTTCTTCCAAGCAGAACAAAAGGAATCAGATAGTCTCTTACAGCATTTGAACTCAAAATTTGTAAGAATGGCACTATTACGCCGGTCCTCCCATGCACACTTATTGTCGCGCCCCCTTTTTTCCTCGTCGCCGAGAAAGTCCGGGTATCGACATTTCATGGGGGAAACAACTCTTTTCCTTTTGGGAATTGGGTATTGGAAGAGTCGCCACCTAACGGATTATGGTGTGTTAGGACACCTTGGGAAATTAACTCATGGACTAGTATGCATTACCAGAGATTAGGGTATGGGCTCGAAATAACTTCGAGGGGAAGGTGTAAGGCACCTCTCGCGATCCACAACGGTGGATCCCGGCCGAACTTATAGAAGTCAAAGGTTGTTATGCAATTCCTTGCATATATCTAGGAAGTACAGACCCCTTTTGAGCACTAATAAAAAACTTATTAACTATTTTTTAAAAGCTAAACTTGGTAGTCAATAATGAAAGTCATACTTAACTCCTTGTTTATATTCAGTACTCCTACTAAATTTCTTGATTATACTTTGGTCAACTTATATTCGGATTCTTAGTGGTCTTTTCCGTTAGAATTGTAGTAAAATAATAGAGGTATTATATATATTCTTGAATTTTGTGTTCATGTCTCTAAAAAGATAATACTGTTCTTTTTCTTTGCTTGTTTTTTTCCCCAAAAATTTGTATACATTTTAAACTATAAAAATTACTACTCCTTGACATCATTTTCGTGTAAAACAGTAGCTGCTTATCCATCTGGATCATAAAGATTTCACAAAAAAGGTTGTGAAAGCATTGAGCAGTAATAGGTGACATAATGTAATAACCCATAGATATTTAGCGGTTGAACTCGAATGATATTCATTGTAAAATTTGTCTTACACCGCTAGAAAACTGCCAAAAAGCGTTCGAGAATACCAATCGAAATCAATCGGGATCGAAGAAAAACCGACAAATTTTCGACCGACTTTAATTCATAAAAAAAAAACAGTGGTCACTAATGTGTGACGACCGAAGACGGTCGCAATTTCCGACCGAAGGCGGTCGGTTAATTCAACCAAAGTTTGACCACTTTATCTGACAAATTTTGTTCAAAAATTAAATACACCGGCTGATATCGGTCGGTAATTATTTTANTATACGGTACGAAATATTATAATTAGTATAATTTATAATTATTTTTAAATTTACTATACGACCAATATAGGTCGAAAAGTTAAAATATAAATAAATAAATAAAAATATTAATTCAGATCGAAGTCGGTCGGTAATTTCAAATTTCTGCAGATTGCACATTGAAATAACCTCTGGGTTTTTAGTATGAGCATTCAGATCGCAATCGGTCAGTTTTCTGGAAAAAAAAACTGGCAGAATATGGCTGCTTTTAAGCTACACCACCTGCCAATTACAACCAATAACCATTCTATAATGGTCGTATTACATTGTTGTCATTCAACTACAATTAAACACTATAACAGCGTCAACAACAACAATAATTAAACAACAACGCCAACAACAACAATAATTAAATAACGCCAACCACAACAATAATAACAAACAATAAAAATGTTCAATAACAAAACAATATCAATAATACAATCATCATTCAAAACTATTCCAACTAAATATTCACAAGGTCAAGACTTTGTTTAGCAATACACACCATTCAAGGAGTGTTTTGTATTGCATAATCTCTATCTCCACTACTAAAAGCTTGTTTGAAGGATCACAATGAGAAGGATTAGCATCTGGGGAAGACTCACGAGACCGGGAAATCGAAAAAACATCACTAGCAAGAAGATTGGCCAGTTGACCTTCAAGGGTATTAAATTGGTGGTCCCTCTTTTCTAGCTGACCTTAAGGGCTATCAAATTGTTTATCTCTCTTTTCTTCTCTAGCCTTTTCCCCTTCAAGCTCTTTTGACAGCTTTGCGATCTTCTTCTCCATAGCCGAAAGAGTCGACCTATCAAGTGCCTCGCCCCGGGCCGAAGTCCCTATACCTTGCAATCCAGCCTTGTAGCGCCGAAATTATCTCTCTGGAAAGTTGTATGCTATCCCCTTTTTAGTACCACCGACAACATCCAACCAAATCTTCTGCGCTTCTTCGTCTGAAATGGAAGGTGGGTCGCCCTGCTCATTCGGTGCCAATCTCTGACTGTACTCCTCCACAGTAGTTTTATAGCGACCCTTTATTTAGAAGATAGAAAATTATTAACTCTATAATATTATAAACATTAATTTTAAGTTATAGTAGTTATGAAAATTACATATGTAATCTCCGCCCGCTCCTCGACCCATCTACTTGGATCTGTCTGTGTCTTCTTCTTCCGGATGTGAGTTTCCATGAAGAACTCATCGTGAGTCAGCTTCCATATTTTTTTCTACAAATATAATAAAATATGTTAATTAAATTAAAATAAATATAGTTCTAATGCTTTAAGGAATTACCAGTAGTCTCATCGCAGCCCCCATGCTCCTTACACCCACACAGTGCAAGGAGCCACCATTCTCAGATGCTCGGGCCTTCTTTCCCTGTTCACTCTTCTTCTCGAAATCCTCAGTGGCCCACTTCCTCAGTAGATTCTCCCATCAGTGCGGTAGAACCTATGAAGGCTTCTTGTTTTTCTTCCAAGCAGAACAAAAGGAATCAGATAGTCTCTTACGGCATTTGAACTCAAAATTTGTAAGAATGGCACTGTTATGCCGATCCTCCCATGCACACTTATTCTGCAAATAAAGTGTGTAACCTTACATAAAAATATTGTTAATATAATGCTTAAATAGATACAAATTGTATTAAAACCTTAAATTGGTTGAAAATTTGCTCCGCGAGCTCTGGTGGAAAATCACTCCAAGTCGCATACGGTGCATCATACAACCGGCCAAGAGCTCCGGTGTTATCTTTGTAGTCTCATGACTAGGTATGAACCTGCAATATAGCAATTATATTAAATAAACAAGGCTAGCTATTATAATTCAGGAAAAATAAAAAAGTAACAAATAAATCTTACCCATTGCTCTCAGGTCTGATGACCATCCTATGATAACGATCATACTGCACTTCATCTGGATCATCATCCTCATGTGTATCTGAAGCGTGCGTAGAAGGGGAGGCATCTGGCTCAGTGTTACTATCCCGAAGGCGTAGTCTAGAAATGTACGCACTCCGTGGAGAGGGAGACAGGGTCGCTGATGAAGAGGCTGTTGTTTAACCAAAAAATAGAATTTCGGTCAAAGCTTTATTTTTAGAAGAAGTCGGGTTACTGATAATCGTAAATGAATAAAAGAAATTGATTTTTTGATGACAATAAGATAGATAGTAGAAAACAAAGTAAATCAGTATAATCAGTTGATATTCTGTGTCTACAAATGATCATTCTTCTCCCTTTTATAGCTATTTCTAAGTTATACATTTTGCCTTTGTCATAATAAGGTCATTATGGACGATTAAAGGCATTAGATGCTACGTTACATAATCATTGTAATTTAATACAGATTCTCTAACGCTTTCAGTATTTAATGCTTATTAAATATTGTATCTGCGCTCTCCTGTGTTATCAAGTTCATTCTTCTCAGCTTTTAGACTTAAATAGGTACGAGCGTCGAGTCTTTTTGAATATTTGCTCGTGCCTCTTCTTGTGCTTCCGCTCGTATCTGTTGCAACTCGTGCCTCTTTGCTAATCACTCTTTGACCAGCCTTCATGTCATGACACGTCATCTTTCAATCACTTCAATATGTAAACTCGATTTTTCCCAATACAGATAGTCCCCTCACTTGCCATTTATTCATCAATTGAATACTTGGGAAGTGGATTTTATTAAAGCAAGAATATTTGCCGTCATTAATGCTATGATAGAATTGACGCTTCAGTTGTCACTTCCATTTAATGCTTGTTAAACGTGGCACCTTTTTGTTGGTTCTGCGACTTTGCAGTGCTTTTTAAGGCTCTTTTACGGCTTCAACAATTACGAAGCAATAGTTCTCATTATGACCTTCCCATCAGTGTACATTTTCTTTTGACGGTTGCTTCTTAATATAAATATACTTCTCATCTTTGTCTTTCTCACATAAATTTCAAAGCTTTCAGAATATTCAATTCTTGTTCTTCACCTTCCTCGTACTGTCATGTCTTCATCAAACCCTAACCCTAGACGAGTTTCCATTGTTGATAACTTTCCTTCTGCCCCTAGTAGGAGCAGAAGAGGAGGTAGACTACGTAATTTAGGGTCTTCATCCATACGTTGTTCTTCTCTTCCTCCATCTAGTTCCAGTCCTTCTTCTAGAACCAGAGGTTCTCTTTCTCAAAGATCTTCTTCTAGGGGTAAGGAACCTTATGAACCTCTTTGTGAGCCTTCAATAGATGAAATAGTTCCTGCGGAACTATCTTTCTATAATGATAGAGAATCCCTTAGAAATCAAGTGTCTTCTTTAGATCGTGCTGATATCTACCCCACTCAAATTATTGAGGGTCTGATTACTTTGGTTCGCAAAGAATGCCATTGGAGTCATGACTTCCCTATTATAATCCCCAATGCAAACCAGAGAATTACTTCCTATTTAATTAGGTTTTCTTTTGTTTATACATACCCTTTCACACTAGGTTTCAAACCTGCTATTGACCCTGTTATCCTTGAATTTCGTCGTTTTTTCGACGTTTGTTTAGGTCAAATTGGCCCTCTAGTGTGGAGGGTTGTTGCCTGTTTGAGGCATTTATCTAACATGGCAGGCGTGCCTTTCACCTTTTCTTATCTAATTCACCTTTATTCCCCTAGACTCTTTCGCCAAGGTGTCTTTACCTTAGTTGCAAGGAGTAAAAGAGTTTTGGTCAATTCTGAAGATGACAAAGACCGTGGCTGGTACGCCAGGTTAGTTGCTGCCCCCACTGTTGGTTTAGTGGGTGATGAGAATGTTCCCTTCCCTGAGAAGTGGAATTTTTCACGTGAGTTATTTTTATAACTCTCTTGTACTTTTTTCCTTTCAATTTTGATGATTATTTATTCTAATTTTCCTTTTCTTTTCCAGCAACCATGGGAATTGTTGACGATATTCCCAATTTTCGTGGTTGGGTAGGAAAGTTGTTGAATACTGCCCCAATGGAGGGTAGATCTTGGAAGACTCTTTCCCAACGATTTGGTTGGAAAGTGAAAACTCATGGTGAGAGAGTTTTTTTTCTTATTTCACATATTGCTTTTTTCTGAACTTATTTTAATCCTTCTTTTTATCAGGATTTGCAGTTCGAGGGATTAGTGCCGAGGCGGTCGTGGCTTCTCGTATTTCTTTGGAAAGGGCCCAAGAAATAATTTTGGGCTCTTCATCGAAAAGAAAAGCCGTTGATGACCAAGACTCTGAAGAAGAGGAAGATGAGGGTTGCTTGGTAACAAGGCCACGGGCTCGTAGACGTATTATCTCTGATGATGAAGCATCCCCCCGCCGTTCTATTCCTCTTACCGAGTCTGTTGAAGCCACGGTGGTGATCCCTGATGATGTTGATGATGTTCCCGCTGCTGCTCATGATTCTGTTGAGCAGCTTTTTAATCGCGGGTTTGGTAGTGAAGATTTTGGTCCGGTTTCTGATGAAGCACCCCTGGCTTCTTTTTTTACTTCCGTTCCTGTGACTCCTTCTTTGTCGATCGTGGATGTTTCCGTTCCTCCACAGATTGTTTTTACTGCTTCTACTGTTCCTCCTTCAATAATTCCCCCTCCACCTGTTCATCATACTGAGGTTGGTTCCTCAAGTAGAGGTACTGCTATGAGGCAAGTCACCATTGAAGTTCCTGCTGAGGGTAACCTTTTAAGGAAATCGGGTCAAGCAGACGTGTGGCTAAAACCTTTGATTGGTCCAGTTGAAAGAGCTATGCTTGATAGCCACAGTTCTTTGACCTTGATGAACGATATAGTGCATGCTTCTTTAAAGGTATCCCTTTTTCAAGCTTTACTTTATCCTTTTTCTATTTTCAGAGTTCTCATTTTTCCCTTCTTTTTTTTTTGCTTAGGTCAACTTAATTGGCACAGAGATGATGAAAAGAGTTGCCCTCTCAGAACAACTAATGCCTGACTATCAAATGGAGGCAGATAATTGGAAGGAACAGTGTGACAGTCTTCAAATTGAGGTGGAAACTTTAGAACAAAGTAAAAGTACCTTAGAGCAGTAGGTACGGGCTTTGACTTCAGAATTGGCAGTTGAAAAAGCTTCCTCTAGTGAAGCAAATAAAGAGAAGTTGCGTCTTGAAACCTCTTTTTCTAAGCAACTTTCCAAGGCCAGTGAGGAGATTAGAGAGTTGAAAGCTCTCTTGGGTGAAAAGAAGCGTATGCTGGTGAACTCGTGCAGAATTTGAATCAAACTCAAGAAGACCTCCGGGTATCTTCTGATAAGGTTTGTTCTTTAGAAAATTCTCACGCTTCTCTTCAAGCTTCTTATGAATCTGCCTTGGCAGAAAATAAAAAGTTAAGAAATGAAGTTGCTGACTGGGAAAGAGATTACGAGATCCTTGAAGATAAAACTTCCATTAAAGTGAGTTGGGCGTTTTTAAATTCTCGCCATGATACCCTTGTTGAAGTTAGCCAAGAGAATTTTAACTTGGAATCTGAGTTAGCCAAGATCAAATAGACTATTGAGAAAACTCAGCAGAGCCAAGATTTTTCTTCTCCCGTGGCTGAAGCTTCTGAAAATGTTGAAGATGATACGGGTATCCTCACTCCTTCAAGTCAAGCTGAGCCCGCTGCTGTTGATGTCCCTGCTTCAGTTCCTTCAACTTCTTAGTGAAAAGTTTATGTTGTTTAAATTCTTTTGTTGTTTTTTTTCTTTTGATAGTATGTGGTGGAAACCCTTGGCCTTTTTAAGGGTTTATTGAAAATGTTAAGTCCCCATACCTTTTATGGGACACTTTGTATAAACAACTTTTTGGTTTATGACTAAGTTCATACTTAGTCTAAACTTTTTAAATATTATGAATTTTCCGTTGCTGTTTAAACTTCTGTTTTGTTTATTCTTGCCTTTATTTTTAAGGACTTACTGAATAACTTGCATTTTTATTTTGTAAAATGCTTTCTTTTTCTCATGAATATCTTAATGAAGAAGACGTCTCAACTTCATAATGGTGTTAATATACGACAAAAGAAATAGGAATACACATGTTTCTTGAAATAACTTTGACAAGTTTTTATTTGAACTTTGCCAAGTTTTAAATAACACTTTACTTGTATTTAAAGAACATCTATAACTTTTTCATAACTGTTTTTCTCACAACAGTTTTTTTTAAAAGAAAGAATAAAATACAAGGTTTTTATGTAATAACCCGTTTCAGTACATATATTTTAAATACAAGGTTTTTATTTACAACCTGTTTCAGTACATTGCCTTTAACCTAACTATGATAAGGTTTTGCTTTGGCCTTGGCTCGTGACTATCTTTCATTGGCTTTTGCTCTGCACTTGACTCTTTCAATGAGTTGATTTTCTAGGCCTGAACTTTTGATTACTTCTCAATCTTCTTTGTCTTCTTTATACATTTATCTATGTATATATCATATAGTCCCCCAAGTGTTTAAGCGTTGAAGCATGAAGCCTCGAGCACTTGATTGTTCCTCTCATTCGGTCCTTTCCCTGAAAAGGAAAAACACACGGGACTCGGTGGTGCGATTATAGATGAAGACTGCTTAAACCGTCTGTATTTCTATCAGAATAGTATTAACCCTAGACCGGGAATTTTAATTTATCCCACGTGCCTTGCAGGTCGTGATTCATCATTTAATACGGGCTAGCTTTTTGCCTATCATCTGAAATCGTTAGTAAAACTTTAAAAATTCAAAAAATAGAATTTTAAAATGAAGATACCTGACCGTGGGTATTCTTTTAGAAATAATATCTCTTCAGCTGAACGGCATTCCAATGTGAAGGTAATATCTTGCCATCCATTGTCTCCAGCTCGTATGCTCCTTTTCCCGCAATACTATGAATCCTGTAAGGTCCTTCCCAAGTTGGACTCAATTTTCCCGTATTAGCCGCCTTCGTGGATTGAAAAACTTTCTTGAGTACGAAGTCCCCAATCTTGAAGTATCTTAGCCGTGCCTTTCGATTATAATATCGTTCCATGACTTGTTTTTGTGCTGCCATTCTTATTAATGCAGCTTCTCTTCTTCCTTCAAATAAGTCCAGGTTTATGCGCATTTCTTCTTCATTAGATTCTTCTGATGTCTGCGTATACCTCGTGCTTGGTTCCCCTATCTCAACCGGAATCAAAGCTTCAGCTCCATACACCAATGAGAATGGCGTTTCATCTGTGCTTGTTTTTGTTGTAGTACGGTATGCCCATAAAACACCAGGTAGCAATTCTGGCCAGTTGCCTTTAGATTCCTCTAATCGTTTTTACAAATTGTTGACAATGACTTTATTTGTTGATTCAGCTTGTCCATTACCCACCGGATGATAAGGTGTGGACGTAATTCTTTTGATCTGCCAACTTTTGAAAAATTCTGTGATTTGAGCGCCTATAAATTGTGGGCCATTATCACACACAATTTCCTTTGGTACACCAAATCGACATATGATATTTCGCCAGATGAAATCTCTGACTTCTTTTTCCTGTACCTGTTTAAATGCTCCTGCTTCTACCCATTTAGTGAAATAGTCAGTGAGTACAAGTAGAAATTTTACCTGCCCTTTTGCTTGCGGTAGTGGACCCACGATATCCATTCCCCATTTCATAAAAGGCCCCGGTGCAATGACCGGATGTAACAGCTCCGCGGGTCTATGCATGTTGTTACCATATCTTTGGCACTTATCACATTTAGTCACGAAGTTCTCCGCTTCCTCTTCCATTTTAGGCCAATAATAGCCTGCTCTAATCATGGTTCTTACCATCGACCTTCCCCTTGCGTGATTTCCACAATGCCCCTCGTGTATTTCTCTCATCACATATTCCGTTTGAGAAGGCCCGAGGCACCTTGCTAAGGGGCCACCGAACATTTTTCGATAAAGATTACCCTGCATTAAACAATATCGAGCAGCCTTTTTTCGAAGTGCGTGAGCTTTTCTCTTGTCTTCGGGGACGGTACCATACTGCAAAAAAGCGACAATCTCGTTTCTCCAATCCCAGGTTAAGTTATTGAAATTTACCTCATTTTTGTCTGGATCAAGTACTGAATGAAACAAATGAATTACAGAAGCATTTTCATTACTCGCCATGTATGCCGCAGATGCGAGATTGGCTAGGGCATCTGCTTTGCCATTTTCATCTCTTGGTATCTGCGTGACTTTCCAAGTATGAAATTGCCTAAGCAAATCCCGTACCTTTTCTAAGTATTGCTGCATTCGTGCTTCCCTGGCTGTATAAGTCCACATCATTTGGTTAACTACAAGCTGTGAATCGCTTTTGATTACAATTTGATTAATGCCAAGTTCTCGTGCCAGTTCCAAACCTGCAATCACAGCTTCATACTCTGCCTCATTGTTAGTTATAGAATGGCATTTTATGGCTTGACGAATAGTTTCACCCGTAGGTGGCACCAAAATAATTCCTAAACATGCTCCCTTTACGTTAGATGAACCATCAGTAAATAAGGTCCAAATTCTTGGATTAGACCCGTTAAACACTTGTAATTCTTTTTTCGCTTTTAATTGCATTCCTTGACTAAAATCAGCTAAAAATCTGCTAATACTTGAGATTTTATCGCGGTTCTGGGTTGGTATGTGATATCATATTCACTTAGTTCTATAGCCCATTTAGCTAACCTACCAGACAACTCATGCTTGTGTAATATGTTGCGTAATGGATAAGCAGTTACTACGATAATGGGATGACATTGAAAATAAGGTCTTAGCTTTCTAGATGCCATGATTAGTGCAAGTGCAAGCTTTTCTAATTGAGGATACCGTGTCTCCGCATCTAATAATGATTTACTAACATAATAAATTGGAGACTGTTTACCTTGGTCTTCACGAACTAAATCAGCACTTACCGCTACTTCTGAGACGGCAAGATAGATGAGCAATCTTTCTCCAACCTTTGGTTTTGCAAGCAACGACGGATTTGATAGGTATGTTTTCAAATTTTTTAGTGCCTGTTGACACTCCTCAGTCCATTCAAACTGATCTTGCTTTTTGAGGGTAGAAAAGAATTTAAAGCATTTTTCGGATGATTTGGAAATAAATCTCCCTAAGGCTGCAATTCTCCCCGTCAACCTCTGTACCTCTTTTTTACTTGTAAGCATGTCAGGGATTTCCTCAATGGCTTTAATCTGTGCGGGATTCACTTCAATACCACGGTTAGAAACAAGAAAGCCTAAAAACTTACCTGATGCAACACCAAATGCACATTTCTCAGGATTTAGTTTCATATTAAATTTCCGCAAGATCTGAAATGTTTTTGACAAGTGTGATATATGGTCCCCTGAAAGTTGACTTTTGACGAGCATATCGTCTATATAGACTTCCATAGTTTTTCCCAGATGATCTTGAAACATTTTGGTCACCAATCTTTGATATGTTGCACCAGCATTTTTGAGACCAAAAGGCATTACTTTATAACAGTAAGTCCCCCTGTCTGTTATAAATGAAGTTTTTTCTTCATCTATGGGATCCATTTTGATTTGGTTGTATCCTGAGTATGCATCTAAAAAACTTAACAGCTCATGTCCTGTAGTAGCATCAATTAGTTGATCTATATGTGGTAATGGAAAAGAATCTTTAGGACAAGCTTTGTTAAGATCTGTGTAATCTACACAAACTCGCCATTTACCGTTCTTTTTAGGTACCACAACAGTGTTGGCTAACCAATTAGGATACTTTACCTCACGGATAGACCCAATGTTTAATAATTTTTGGACTTCATCTTGAATCACCTGATTTTTGAAAGTTCCTTGCTTTCTCTTCTTTTGTTTGATAGGTGGATAAAACGGGTCTTCATTTAATTTGTGAGTCACTACCTCCGGTGGTATACCTGTCATATCAGAATGAGATCAAGCAAAACAATCCGCGTTAGCTTTTAAAAATTCAATCAACTTACGCTTCATGTCTTGGCTGAGATTGGCCCCTATGTAGATTTTCCTTTCAGGCCATTGTACAAATAATACTACAGCCTCCAGCTCTTCGATCGTTGTTTTGATATTTTCGTTTTCTTCTGGTTCTTCAATGGAATCGGGCCTTGAATCTACACCTGTTCGCCCTTGTTCAGTTGAGGTTTGCGTTGTAGTATCCTCAACTGAATTCTGTAATTGCTATTTTTCTTCATTTCTCGTACTTGAATCTGCTACGGAGTTGATGCTCCTGGATGTCTGTTGATCTCCACGGATTTGACATATTCCCCATGGGGATGGAAATTTAATGACTTGATGTAAGGTCGATGGAACAACATCCATCTTGTGGATCCATGGCCTCCCTAGAATTATGTTGTAAGCCATTTCCAGCTCCACTACCTGAAAAATCGTATCTTTGACAACTCCTTCTGCGAATGTAGTAAGTATTACTTCCCCTTTCGTCACAATGCTGCAATTGTCGAATCCAGACAAAGTATGCGCTTTCGGTACTAATTTATCCTTAGCTTGCATCTCATGTAGTACTCTTAGTAGGATAATGTTCACGGAACTACCTGGATCAATCAAAACTCGTTTCACATTACTGTCATGTATAAGTAAAGATATTACCAGTGCGTCGTTATGTGGAGTTAATACGCCATCCGCATCTACATCATCAAACGTAATGCTTTCTTCCTCTAAGACATGCCGCACCCGCTTCCCGTGGGTAATTTTGACTTTGGAAACTTTATTGGCTGTTGTGTACGTCACACCATTGATTTCTTCCCCTCCACATATAACATTGGCGGTTCTTTTGGGAGAAGGTGGTTTTGGAGGCTCCTGCCTATTCTTCATGTATGCTTGCTTACCTTTCTCACTAAATAATTCGGTGAGATACCCTTGCTTCAATAGATGATCAACCTCTCCTTGTAGCAACCTACAATCTGCCGTTTTATGACCATGATCAATGTGAAATTTGCACCAATGATCGCGAATGCGCCTGTTTGGATTCGATCTCATTTCTTTTGGCCACCGCACCTTGTCACCCATGCTTCTTAAAACAGCCACGAGCTCGGAAGTGCTTACACTAAAATTATAATCGCCAAATCGTGCCTTCAAATTTCTATCATCATCTCGTGACTCTCGTGTGTTACGATCATTTCCATACCTCGATGATGAGCCCCATTCTCTATTTCTAGATCTATGTTCGTACCTTGAATGATCATGCTTTAACCGTGTATCTTTTCCAACTGGGCCCATATATGGTTCGTACCTATTTTCACCGGACCTTTTTTCTATTTCCGCCCGTCTTGAACTTACCTTTTCTTCTTTTTGAGATTGTGAGATAATATCTTCTTCGATCCTTAACTTCGTGCTATACCTGTTGTAAACATCATTCCATGTCGTTGCTGGGAATTCACGAAGACTTTCCTTGAGTCGCCTCGTGGCTTCTGAGCTTTTCTCATTCAAATTACTAGTGAAAGCTATAGCTGCCCAATTATCTGGTACACGTGGTAACGTCATTCTCTCACGTTGGAACCTATCCACGAACTCTCTGAGCAACTCGGAGTCCCCTTGTTTGATTTTGAAAATATCCTCCATTCTCTTTTCGACTTTTTGATCCCCCGAATGTGCTTTGATAAATGATTCCGCAAGCTCAGCAAAAGAGTTTATGGAATTTTCGGGTAAAAGAGAATACCATGTTAATGCTCCCTTAGTGAGTGTTTCACCGAATTTTTTGACCAATACTGATTCAATTTCTTGTTTGGTCAAATCGTTGCCTTTTACGCCAGTTGTGAATGCAGTCACGTGGTCTCATGGATCAGTTGTTCCATCGTATTTGGGAATATCGGGCATTTTGAATTTCTTTGGAATCAGTAGAGGAGCAGTGCTTGGCTTCCAAGGTTGCTGTGAATATTTATCCATATATGTTCCTTTGGTTACAGGCGGTACTCCAGGTATTTGCTCTATGCGGTCACTTTGCTCCTTGAGCTGTTTCAGCAACGTTAAAACTAAATTTTGTAAATCGGAATTGACTAAGTTACCTGGTTCTCCCTCTCGTGACTCACTGGGGATTCCGCCACTGCCTGAATTAACAAGCCCAGAACGAGGATTTTCCAAAGTGTTGGTATTTGGAATTGGTGTTGATGGTGCAACAGGTAACTGGCTGGCGAAGGCCTCAAGAGCTTTATTGACCTGTTGAGTGATCAGCTTCTGCAAAGCTTCATTGATAGCTTCATCGTTGTCAAATTGAGCATTTGCGTTTGAGTGAGATCCATTAGGAGTTCCTTCTTGAGACCGCCGAGGCGAGCTTAGTGGAGAAGGAATCGGAGTGTGAACATCTTGTGGGTCCCCTTGGAGTTGATGGTTTCCTTAGGTGTTATCGTTAACATTTGACATGATTGTTGATGTAACGAAATAGGTTAGGTTAAGAAAGAATAGATTATCAGATTCCCGGTAACGGAACTAATTTGTTTAACCAAAAAATAGATTTTTAGTCAAAGCTTTATTTTTAGAAGAACTCGGGTTACTGATAATCGGAAATGAATAAAAGAAATTGATTTTGATAACAAATAGATAGCAGAAAACAAAGTAATCCAGTATATTCAGTTGATATTATCTGTCCTTACAAATGACCAGTCTTCTCATTTTTATAGCTATCTCTAAGATATACGCTTTGCCTTTGTCATAATAAGGTCATTATAGACAATTAAAGGCATTAAATGCTACGTTACATAATCATTGCAATTTAATACAGATTCTCTAACGTTTTCAGTATTTAATGCTTATTAAATACTGTATCTGTACTCTCTTGTGTTGTTAGATTCATTCTTCTTAACTTTTAGATTTAAATAGGTACGAGCGTCGATTCATTATCCGCTCGTGCCTCTGCTTGTGCCTCTGCTCGTATCTGTTGCAACTCGTGCCTCTTTGCTTACCATCATTCTTTGACCAGCCTTCGTGTCATGACACGTCATCTTTCAATCACTTCAATATGTAAATTCAATTTTTCCCAATATAGGCTACAAAGCTGAATATTGATACGAGCTGAGCTAAGTAGCAAAAAATAAGAGGAAATGAAAGAAAAGCAATGGAACAGTAAATGAAAGAAGGAAAAAACAGGAAATAAAGCTAAATTAGGGCAGCAAGAATAAGAATTCTATATATTCATATCTAAAGAAAGAGAAGACCATTACAATATATAGCATTGCAACCCTAATAGCCTTAGCTGGCATTGTACTATCGCTGCCCAATCTAAGCAACAAAGTTGGACCTAATGTGTATCGATAACCCAAATGTATGGGGTCAATGCGTAATTACTATAACTATAACTTATAAGTAAAAAGGACTAAATTGTCTATCTTGAAAACTTTCCCTAACCTCCTTCCCAACTAATTATAACGGCTACGTACACCTGCGTAAGCACAAGGTACCGCAACCTGAAGCTCATCTCTGTTGAATTCGTATCAGATCCCCCTCATTAAAATCTTCCTTGTCCTCAAGGAAGAAATGTAGGAAACCTGATTTTGAGAGATTGGTATTCCTCCCAAGTGGCTTGATCTGGCGCTGCTTTATCCCATTGAACCAACACTTGCGCAACAGCCTTGTTTCCCTTTTGTATCATCCTTCTATCGAGAATTTGCTGAGGTTGAGGGCAGTATGGACTGGATATATCGATTATTGGTGGGTGTGAAATGGTGTCAGGTAGCTTATAGTAGGGCTTGAGTTGAGATACGTGGAACGTATGGTGAAGTAGGAGCTGAGAAGGCATGGATAGCTTATATGCAACATTACCAACCTTTTGCAAGATTTGGTAAGGTCCATAGTATTTTGCTGAGAGTTTGGAGAAGTGAGTGCCTGAAAGTGTCACCTGCCTATAACGATGTATCTTGAGGTAACCTAGTCCCCTTCTTTGAATTGCCTATCACTTATATGTTTATTAGCTTGGTCAGCCATTCTCTGTTGTGCCCTTTGTAAGTGATATTGCAACAGCTGATATTTGAATTCTCTTTTCAACAAACTTCTGTCCACCTCTTCCATAGCTGAATCACCTGCCATGTAGGGTAAGTGAAGTGGTGGAGGCTGGCCATAAAGAGCCTCATAAGGGGTGGTATGAATTGAGGAGTGAAAAGTAGTGTTATACCACCACTCAGCTGCTGCTAAATAAGAGAACCAGTCCTTTTGAGAGTTAGAGCAAAAACACCTAAGATAGGTCTCCAGGCACCTTTTAACAACTTCTGTGTGTCCATCAGACTGTGGGTGGTAGGCTCTAGAAGTGATAAGAGTGACACCACTTATAGAGAACAACTCCTTCCATAGCCTGCTAGTAAAGACAGGATCCCTATCACTCACTATGTCCTCTGGCATGCCATGTAGTCTGAACACATCTTCCATAAATAGCTTTACAATGTCAGCGGCAGTATAAGGATGGGCCACTCCTATGAAGTGAGCATACTTGGTTAATCTATCTACCACCACCCATATCACTGCCTTCCCTTTAGCTTTAGGCAACCCTTCAGTAAAATCCATGCTAATACTGATCCAAGACAATGAGGGAATCTTGAGTGGTTGCAGTAGTCCAGGATAAGGTACTGTCTCATACTTGAGCCTCTGGCATGTGTCACATTCCTTGACATATGTCTGAATATCTTCCTTCATTTCTCTCCAATAGATGAGTGCAACTATTCTTCTGTAGGTATGATGTATGCCTGAATGACCTCCAGCAGGGGAATCATGCCATAGTTTCATGATATCTTTTCTCAATTTCTCATCAGGTCCTACCACTAACTTCCCATTTCTTCTTAACTGATTGTGCACAAAGGTTTACCCTTTTGATTCTCCCCCTTCTTTCTTAAGACTCTCAATAAGGGCCACAAGCTCATCATCTAACTCCCAGGTTCTCATTATCTGACTTAACAAATCAGTCTTGATGGTAGAGAGTGTTAAAACTGCTAACTCTACCAATGGCAATCTAGATAGGGCATTTGCCACTTTATTCTCCTTCCCCTTTTTGTACTCAATAACAAAGTCATATTGCATAAGCTTAGTTATCCATTTCAGCTGGGATCTTGTGTGCAGTTTTTGCTCAAGAAGGAATTTCAATGCCTTTTGGTCAGTCTTCACTGTAAAGGGCCTTCCAGTTAAGTATTGTGACCATTTGTTCACTGCCATAACTAAGGCTAATAGCTCCTCGTCATATACTGACAAGGTCTGATGCTGTGGAGATAAGCCCTTGCTCAGATAGGCTATAGGTTGACCTTTCTGCATCAGTACAGCCCCTATTCCCATGTTGCAAGCATCTGTCTCCACAACAAATGGTATAGAAAAATCAGGCAGGGTTAGAACTAGTGCAGAGTTAAAGCCTTCTTGAAGTTGCTGAAGGCTTCAGTAGCCTTGGGAGACTATTTAAAATTATCCTTCCTTAGTAGATCAGTAAGAGGCTTTCTAAGAACTCCATACCCCTTGATAAACCTTCTCTAGTAACCTGCTAGCCCCAGAAATCCCCTTAGCTGCTTGAGGTTAGTTGGTGCTGGCCACATCTGGACAGCTTCTATCTTCTTTGGGTCAGTAACTACTCCTTCTGCTAAGATATAGTGTCCTAGGTATTCAACTCTTGTTGCTGCAAATACACACTTGCTTCCTTTAGCAAACAGTTGGTATTGTATCAATAGCTCAAAAGTGGTTTTGAGATGTTACACATACTCTTGCAGATCCTTGCTGAATATTAGGATGTCATAAAAAAACACCAATATAAACTTCCTGAGGTGTGCTTGAAAGATTTGGTTCATCAAACTTTGGAAACTGGAGGGTGCATTAGTGAGCCAAAGGGCATTACCAAGTATTCATGGTGCCCAGAATGAGTCCTAAAAGCTGTTTTTCGGATATCTGAGGGTGCCATCCTGATTTGATGATATCCTGCTGTCAAATCTATCTTGGAGTAGATTCTTGACCCCCCTAACTCATCCAATAACTCCTCAATAATTGGTATAGGAAACTTGCCTTTTATAGTGGGCTTGTTCAAGGTTCTGTAGTACACACATAGTCTCCAAGAACCATCTTTCTTCCCTACCAAAACTATAGGAGAAGCATAAGAGCTGACACTATACTGAATTATGCCTTGTTGCAGCATCTTTGACACCATCTTCTATATCACATCCTTCTGTAGGTGAGAGTATCTATAGGGCCTTGAGTTCACAGGAAGACTGTCATCCTTTAAGGGAATATGATGGTCAAACACCCCCCTTGAAGGTGGTAGCTGCCTCGGTTCCTGAAATAGCTCATGATATTCTTCAAGTAATGCTTGCACTTCAGCTGGTCTTTCCTCCAAACTACTGTCATGTTTCTCTTCAGTAGGTGATGCTGGGCACACCTTGATCATACAAATCTGGGCATCATTAACAGTAATGTTGTTGAAAGCCTTTACATCTACAGTTTTGAAGGAAGGCTGGATGTTGTAGAGCAACTTGCTTGCCTTGATACACAAACATCATATACAACTTCTCAAAATTGATTTGAATGTCCCCCAGCTTGCTCAACCACTGAATGCCCAATACCACATCACAACTTCCTATGTGAAGCCCCAGAAAATCTTCTTGAAACATGACACCTTGCATCAACTATTTGAATCCCTGGCTTCGTTTCACTGATTGGATAACCCTTCCATCAACTACTGATACATCTTGAGGATTCATCTGATAGACCTTGCATCCAATCCTCTGAGCTGCCTTTTCGTTAATGAAGTTATGTGTAGAGCCACTATCAATGAGGATATTGATTGGTTTGTGCTCAGTGAACCCTTAGACCTTTAAGGTTTTATATCCTCTTGAACCATGCAAGGCTTCTAAAGAGATCTCACAGATTTCTATAGCCTCTTTTTCTTTCCCTTGATCTATGGTGCCCTCTTCAAGTTCTACTTCTTTGGTGATAACTGCATCTGTCTCTTCAATTTCCAAAGAGTAGATCTGCCTTTTGGCCTTGCATTTATGCCCTGGCACAAACTTTTCATCAAAGAAGAAACACATTCCCTGAGCTCTTTTCTCCTCCATCTCAGCTGGAGTGAGTCTCATTCTCCTATTATTATCAAAGCTGGCAGTAACTGGCCCTTTGCTTCCTACCATGATTCCCTTTGAAGTCCCACTAAATCCTGGTCCTGAAGCTGCCTTAAAGGTAGAGTGTGCTGCAGTTTGCCCTTTGATGGCCTTGCTCTGAGCAGCAAAACTTGCCTCTTGTAGTCTGGCCAGGTAATAAGCTTGAGACAAGCTGCAAGGGTTCCCTATTCTAACAACATCCCTGAGCTCACATTTTAAGTTATTTAAGAAGATGCTGATTGCATGCTCAGTAGCTAGGTTGATCCTGGTGATAACACTAACAAAGGCCCTCTGATAATCTTGCACTGACCCTGTGTGCTTGACATTCATGAGCTCAGTCATAGGATCAGAATACCCAGCCCCAAAGCTGTCACAAAGTGCCCACAAGTACTCTTCCCAAGTAGGGAGAGGCAGTTGTCCCCTACTTCTCATGTAACCTAAGTGCCACTACAAGGCATCCCCTTCAAAATGCATGGATACTAACTTCATTCTCTGCTGAATTGTAACATCCTCATCAGCAAAAATTGATCCACCTTATACAACCAAGTCCTCAAGTCCTCACCATTGAATTTAGGAATTTCTACCCTGTGATATTTAGCAAAAGGGATGTTAGGTAAGGCAATAGTAGGAGTGTAAGGAGGATTTTGTGGGTGTCCATTGGTGGGAGTGGGATGATAAGGGTGTGGTGTAGGAAGGTAAGGTACCTGGTGGTACAGGGGAGGGGATATGTGAGTGGTTTGGGTACAATAGGCAGGTGGAAACTGAGTGTGTTGGCATACTAGTTATATGATAGGGGTATTACCATAGGTGAGCCTTGGGTCTGAAATGAAGCTTGTGGATAGCTCCTACTTAAGCTATCTTGGTTATAAAGAGGATGAAGTGGCATAATGGTTGTTCTCGAAAATGGAGGAGGGTGTGGCTGAGAACTGTGTGTTTGAAAAGGAGCAGGTTGTATAGGGGCTATTCGTGCAGGGAAATTGTATGGTGAGGAGCTAGGGTTTGAGGGTATTAGTGAAGCTTGTGCCATAGGAACAGAAGTAGCTCTAATTGGAGCAACAGAGATGGGGTTACTACTAGTGTTGGAAACAACCACAGCAGGGCTATTAACCCCTTGCGAGCTAGGTGAAGCCAAATCTCATCAAAAAGCTTGTCATTAGGAGAGTAAAGCTCACCTCCACTGTAGACCACTTATTTGTATCTCTCAAGCCTCTTTCCATCGTGTATAACTTCATTAAGTACATCCCTTATCTCACTCAGAGCTTCTTCTTGATTTCTACAAGTTTGCTCTTGAGCAGCCTCCAGTTATTCTTGCCTAGCTGCGAAAGTCGATACTTCTGTGGATATCTTCTTGAGTGTCTCCATAACCTCGTCCATATTGATAGTCATTGTACCCATAGAGCCAAGATTTGCTCTGATACCACTGCTACAAGCTGAGCTAAGTAGCAGAAAATAAGAGAAAATGCAAGAAAAGCAATGGAACGGTAAATGAAATAAGGAAAAAACATGAAAGAAAGCTAAATTAGGGCAGCAAAAATAAGAGTTCTGTATATTCGTTACTAAAGAAAGAGAAGACCATTACAATATATAGCATTGCAACCCTAATTTTCTTAGCTGGCACTGCACTATCGCTGCCCAGTCTAAGCAACAGAGCTGGACCTAATGTGTATTGATAACCCAAATGTGTGGGGTCAATGTGTAATTACTATAACTATAACTTAAAAGTAAAAAGGACTGAACTGCCTATCTTGCAAACTTCCCCTAACCTCCTTCCCAACTAATTATAACGGCTACGTACACCTGCGCAAGCACAAGGTACCACAACCTGAAGCTCATCTCTGTTGAATTCGTATCAAATATGTTTACCATTTTCTTCAACTTGCATAATACTATAAAATTTATAATTTTATCAAATCACCCATTTTTTATTAATATTTTAGACACAGTGATCGCCGCGTCTATCTCACCGGAAATCTTGGCGCCAGAGGCGGACTTATGTACATAGAAGAAGGGTCACTGTATTTTGTAAACCTCGGCAAAAATACTAGATATATATGTTTATATATGTTGAAAATGTTTATATAAGCTTGTTTGGATGGTTGTTACATATCGTTTTGTAATGTATCGTATCGTATTATAGTATATTGTATTGTATCATTTAATGAATACAATATTTGGATAGATTGTATCGTTTGTCGTTGTTTCATGATATCACGCACTAGCATATGAAGAATAAACTTGCAATATTATTAAAAAAAAATTATGATACGGGTAAAGTTATTATATAAAAAGGTAGGGTAAATGATAAATAAAATTATTTAATAATAATGAAGGGTGAAATGAGAGAAAAAGACAAGGTAACGACGCAACCACTCCAAATAGGTCGTTACATAAAGTGGCACATTCATCGTTACGTAACGATAGATTTAAGATACGATAAAATAAAATTTAAGTAACAATCAAAATAATTATCGTATTTAAAATAACAATACGATTCAATACAATAGGTAACAACCATTCAAACAAGCTGTTAAGATCAAAAGTTTGATTGATCACTAATTGAGCAGTCCGCTCATGACCACTGTCACCTTCAAACCTGGGTCCGCCTCTGCTTGGCTATTTATTTTCTGATGCATTTGCATTGTTAGTTCTATCCACATGGGTCTTTCTTCTTCCCCGGCTGAAAGGGTACTCGTTTTCTGGCATGCATGATGCATACCACTAATCCACTTTTTGATGAGTATATTATGAATAGATAAAGATGCAGTTTTCTTCTTTCATTTTCTCAATCAAACGACGCCCTTCTGTACCTTTCAATCCCAAATGTCACATTTCTCAGCATATAATGACAGAGAGAACAACCAAATAATGACGAAACCATTTATGTGCCGGCGACGTGAAAACTTGACACATGCATATTATACGTCTCTTGCTTTGTCCTAATGAAAATGAAATTTCTGTAGCAGTATCACTTCTTGATAATATTAATATTTATTTTGATTTGGCTTCATCATTCTTAGATTTTTTGGTTATTGTCCATCCTTTTATTTGTATCAAAGGTACAAAGAAAGAACTACGAAATTGTCTTTGGCCTAGTTGCAGTCCCGGTTTTAATATTTTATTTTGCTTTCTAATTCTTCGTACATAGAAAAACTAGCCAAACTCCAGATACAACTATTACGAAACACCAAGGTTATTTGTTGAATAAATGTTAGAAAATTTCGGAGAAGAAACATAGTTAACGTGCATGCATATACACTACTAGAAATCAGGTGATTTCCGTCTGCAATTTCCGACCGAAATCGATCGGAAATTATCAATTTCCGACCAAATTCCGACCGATTTTAATTGGACGAAAAAATAATGGTCGCAAACGTGTACCGACCGCAATTGGTCGGAAATTTCCGACCGAAATCAGTCGGAAACTTCAACGCGTTAATTGGCTGTCAAACTTTATCTTCCGACCGAAATCGGTCAGAAATTATTAAATATTTTTTTTCTAATTTTCAAATTTCCGACCGAAATCGCTCGGAAACTACTAATTTTTTTTATTTTTATTTTCCGACCGAATTCGATCGGAAATTTAAAAAAATAATAATTTAATTTAATTTAATTATTCATAAATTGTTAATTTATTTTAAAAATAAATATAAATTCATAATAATTAGGTCGAAAATTGTGATTTCTTGGGAAAAAAAAAGAGATTTCCAGTTGGTTTTCAATAACAAAATACAACCAACTAGAGCTTAAAACAACCAAAAGTCCTAAAAATATCATCCATGATCATATAATTCTAAAAATTAATACTATATTTGAGATAATATCCCATTATAAACTCCATAAATTAAAATACATAAATAAAATAAAATCTATCCGAAATGAAAGTCTAATCGGAATACAAGAATAATTGTAATGTAGTCACTTTGTCTAATAACTTTACCCTTGAAGAATTTCCACATTCATGTACCTATGAAACAAGAGTCATAATTTTAGTCATACTTTTTGATATCACGATTTAGAAAAAAAAATTAAACGTTAGTCATAAAATATATATATTAATTAGTGAAGCAAACAATAGAATAAGAAATAAGTACTGGTGTATAAACTACTTAGTCAAATTTTACTTGTGAGTATAATTTTAAATCAGCGGATTAATACAAAACGAAAGTGACTTTACATTAGCTAAACCATTAATAGGTTCATATAGTAAGTACATAATTACACTTCTGATATCGCTAATACACTTCTGCTTAGTATAATTCTCAGGTATAAGCTAATCAATTAGTAATAGTTCTTAAGACTACTACTAATAAACTTTTAGTTAATCAGTGTAATTACTAATAGATAGGCTAATCAATCATTAATATTACTTAAGCATACCACTAATTATATGCATCTGCTTTATGTAATTATCAATTTATAAGCTAATCAATCGCTAATATTTCTTACTGATATTACTAATACACTCCTACTTAGTGTAACTCTTAATGCATAAGCTAATGAATCAGTAATAGTTTTTGAGACTATACTAATACATACTTAATTAACGTATACGCTAATGAATCACTAGCGTTACTTCAGGATACCACTAATATTACTTAACAATACCACTAATAAACCTCCACTTACTTTAATTATCAAATTAAAGATAAACAATCATAAACCATCACTAACCATCAAATTAAAGGACACCATTAATACACTTCTACTTACCGTAATTATCAATTTATAAGATAAACCATCACTAATATTTCTTACGAAAACGACTAATACACTTCTTCTTAGTGTGTAATTATTAATGTATAGGTTAATCTATGTAGTTAAGGATACTACAAATTCACTTTTAGTTTGTGTAATTATAAATTACTAAGCTAATTACCACTAACATATTTTTAAGTAGTTTATTACCTTCACTTAGTGTAAATTTCAATAAATAGGCTAATCAACCACTAAGATATATATATAAGCTATATTAGATATAACATTAGCTATATATATATATATATATATTATTTAAAACCTCTTTATTATTTACACACACAAATATTATTAAATTTATATTTTAATTTGTATAAAAGCATTTTTCCGACTGAATTCGGTCGGAAATTTGAAATTTTTTTAATAAATAATTATTTTTGTACATTATATAGAAGTATGACCAAATATTTGACCAATTTCTGACCGAATTCGGTCGGAAATTTGGTAAATTTTTAATAAATAATTATTTTTGTACATTATATACAAGGGGGCGGAATAGTTGACCAATTTCCGACCGAATTCGGTCGAAAATTTGGTAAATTTTTATTAAATAATTATTTTTGTACATATGACCAAATAGTTGACCAATTTCCGACCGAATTCGGTCGGTAATTTGGTAAATTTTTAATAAATAATTATTTTTGTACTTAATATGCAAGTATGACCAAATATTTGACAAATTTCCTACCGAAATCGGTTGGAAATTTTATTTTTTTGCTGTCAGGCAATTTTTGTTGACTTTTGCGATCAAATACTCTTATTTTCGACCGATTTCGGTCGGAAAGCCTTGGACGAAAATCACCTGATTTCTAGTAGTGATGGTACCGGCATTTGCGTGAAATGGCTCCTATAGCTCGTCATTCTATTACCTCCTTTGTCCAAAGTTAAATGCTATTTTAGGACATCTCAAATTTAGGTTTGATATTGATGTTCTATACTTCAATGCCACACAAGAAGGGGGCGTGATTTGTGTGGTGTCCCATTTTCGCGTGCACAGGTTATAGAAGGACCTGGTTCTTCTATGTGTTCTTTAAACTACTATTGCGGAAATAATAAATGCGGAAAGGAAAGAACACAAGTATTTTTACGTGAAAAACACCCGGCTCAAAAGGTGAAAAAACCACGACCTACTATTCAGTAGGATTTTTCCAACACTTCACTAAATCACTGAGCCAAAACAGCATTTATAAAAACTCTTTGTAAATCTAAGAATTACCTCTAATCCCATTGTAGCAACCAGTCTCTAATTGTTGCGACAACTTCAAGTAAACTCTAACTTGAATACTCAAAGTACCTATTACAATTGCTTCTAGATAAAGCTGAAAGGTACAATATAAAAATATCTACAACAATTGAACTAGAATAAACGACAGATACTTGAAACTGGTTCTTCTATCTGGTTCATGTAGCTTCAGGTTCGCACACTTGAATCCCACAAGAATTGCTAGCAAAATGCCTTGCTATTTTGCTCTCAACCTTACGTTTAACTTCAGCTTTTGTGCGTTCCTGTAAAGTGAGAACATCCTGCGATTTATAGAGTTAGTAGAATAGAAAATAACTAGAGTTCTAATGCTACTCTTCCTTGGTGGAAGAATTCTAGTTATCCTCAACTTCTAACTCCTCCCTTATCTTGGATAGTGTTCTCTTCGAGTAAGGAGTCCTTCTCCTTACCAATTATGCAACATTTTCGATCAGGAGATATCCGATATAACCACTTAAGCTTATCTCCCTCACGTGCATCCCTTGTGCTTGAATCTACCCGTGTCTATGTACATTGTGGATGGACCTGGTTCATGCTTGAGTTCCTTTGTTAATCTTCAAAACAAACTTCACTTTGGACAACAAATTCCCCCTTTTTGATGATGACAAATTCAGTTTTTCATAAGCATAGGCCCTGTTTCAACTTAGCTCAACATCAACACAAGGTTAGAACATTTCCCCTTTTTAAAGCCACTAATCATCAAGGGACCAGGTTCATAGGTTATAAACATCACAATCCAAAGTAAAAGCACAACCTATCTTCCCCCTTTCGGCATCATCGAAAAGTTGCATAACTATGTGAGATAACAAGAATTTAATAGAAATTACTCATGACCACTGGGGCTACTTCAAATGCAATCATGGAGTCAAATATCATCAATCAATCTAAGGATATTAGCCATCTAAGAAATATCAACAAACAGTCAGAGCAAAAGGCAGTGAATTTCATTGATTGATAAGATCCTACCACAATTCATAAAGAGAATAACAACACTGGATCATGAGCAAAAGAAACAAAAAAAATCTTGAATGGGGTCACTGGTTGATCTACACTAGGCTAGGAGGCTTAAGCTGGGAAGGACCAGGTACTTGGTTTTTGGCTTGGAGCAGTTTCAGCATATCTTGAAGAATGCCATCATTCTTCTCCTTTTCTTTTGCCAGCTCAGCTCTGAGAGCATCTCTCTCAATCTCCACCTCTGCCAAACCTCTTCTTACAGCCTATCATTCTCAGCATTCTTAGCCCCACTTTCTTGCATCAAAGCTCACACTTTTGTTGTTCACTGGTACCTTAAATTAGATGAACCAGGTTCTTTGGGAATGGTTTTGGACTTCATAGTCACAAGCAGTTAGAGT
>NW_017675057.1:0-12108 GCF_001879085.1 Nicotiana attenuata
AACTACTTCCTTTGTAAACCATAACATAGAAAATACCTCTTGTCACTCAAACCCAACACCTTCTATCTGTTGCATTGCTCCTGAACTGACATTTACCAACCTTTGTGTCTCACATGAACCCCAAAGCACGACACTTGTCACCCCTTCATTGCGTATGCTGTTCTTTCTTTCCTTAAACCACTGGTCCTGTCCTTGAGGTCTACGGCTCCCTCATTTGCATTGATAACTTTGACTTCTGCTTGGAAAGTCTTGCTCGTCACTGGTTTAACACCCTTTTATCAATCTTATCACAGGAAATACCTTTGATCTGTTCACCCAACCCTTCATCTGTTGCATTGTTCATGAATTGACATATACTAAGCCTTTGTGTTTCACATGAACTTCCAAAGCATATTGATTGTTACCAACTCATCGCGCATGTTGTTCTTTCCTGATTTAAATCACTGGCCTTGGCCTCAAGGTCTATTGTTCCTTCACTCGCCCTGATAACTTTGATTTCCACTTGAGGACCCTGCTTGTCACTGTTCAACCACCTTTTGTCAATCTTACCACAGAAAATATCTCTGATCCGTTCACCAAGCACCTTCCATCTTGTTGCATTGTTCATGAATTGATATGTACCAAACCTTTGTATTTCACAAGGATCCCAAAGCATGTTGATTGTTATTAGCTCAATGCGCTTGTTGTTTTTTCCTGACTTATGACATTTTGATGTGTTAGCCAGACCCCGTTTGTGCAATTGGAAAGCTGGTGGAAAATTTTGAAGTCATTTCTTACTTGTTCTGACCAGACATACTCAAGAAGAGGAAGTAAACAAAACAAAAAGAACAGAGTAGAGGACAATGGGAAGAGATGATTCCTAACAAGAAAACTACAAAGTAGAAACCTATCGGATGTGGATACCAACTCTAATGACCGTGACATGCACCTGCGGCCTATTCTGTTAAGCAAATCTGATGTCAACTCTTGTCGTGCCTTTTTGCCGTGAAACTGGGCTTCAATGCTCCGCTTATCCAATCTGATTCACAATCCTTATTCGACTTGTAGCGCCCGAAGAGTTTTCACCAACAAGCCTCTCTCATTCTGTTGTTTCTCTCAACTTACAATCGCCTCAAGGTGCCCGTGAGGGTTTTTACCAATAAGGCTCTCTCATTTTTATTTCTCTCAGCTTTCATCGCCTTGCGGTACCCGTGAGGGTTTTCATCGATAAGACTTTCTCATTTTTCCCTTTTTCCTGTTTGAACCAGAGTATTGTCCCTCATATGAATCACCTCTACTTGCTCGACTTGGCATTTCTCGAAGACTGATCAGAAGGTCTTTCTTTGGACCGTAGTGCTGGCTTTTGGACAGGGTTAGGAAGAAAGGGTACCAAAGGCTCAAAACAATTCAACATGGGCTCAAAATTACAACTTTCGGAATCAGATTTCTCACAACAACCACAACTTCTGCCCCAATTTCTTTCTTGGGGACTTTTGGATTTGTATTTGGTGTGACTGAACCTTAGAGAGAGACTACCTACGTGCCCTTTCGGGATCAAGTCAAACGTAGTTCAGGTCATAGAATTACTTCGTTGTTGCGGTCTTTCCTTTTCTTCCACTTTTCTTTTCTTTCTTTTCATTTCTTTCCTTTTCCTTCTCTTCTCTTTTCTTTTCTTTTTCTTTTTCTCTTCTTTTTTCTTTTCTTTTCTCTTCTTTTTTTTTCTTTTCTTTTATTTTCTTTCCCTTTCTTTTTCCTTTTCTTTTCTTTTCTCTTCTTTTTTCTTTTCTTTTCCTTTTCTTTTCTTTTTCCTTTTTCACTGTTTTTCTCTTGTTTCTCCACTTTCTTTCCCCGCTTGGGCTTACAAGTTTTATTATTGATTCCGAAAGAGGGGTATGCAAGAAAATAACCGAAGCTCAAAGGGGTAACAAAGGATAAAGTGTTTGGATAGCAGAACAAAATGCCTTCGTCATTCCAATCTCCAAAACATGCCAAGTACAAACTACACAATTAAACAAACATGGGGAAAACATACGTAACATCTTTTGATTGCACCAGAATTACTAACCATATCCACACATTTGCCTTCTACATTTGTCAATTACCCAGCACCATTGGACAACAATCTCGGTACCACAAACGGCCCCTGTAGACTTGGGGCAAACTTGCCTTTGGCTTTAAACCGGTATGGCATGATGCATTTCAACAGTATTTCTTTATGTTCCGTCTGCCCCAGTTTCACCCAATTTGGGCTCGAAGTGATCTCAAAATTCCCTTACGTATTGCCCTCGAATGTCCTTACATCTTCAACATTGTTTCATTGCTTCATTACTAACCTGACTTTTAAAAAACCAGGCTGAGAATTATGCGTGCATGTCATGTCACCAGAACCAGCATGAAAAGAATTGTAAACGGAGAAGAAAACTAAACAAAATGACTCGAAATGGCAGGACACAGAGAATTGCATTAGACTGACGGTGAACGAGTTTAAACAACAGAACAAGCAAGCAAACCTAGACAACACTAAACAAGCTATTACGTCTAAACAAACAAGGCAAAGTGAAAAGATAGAAGTGTTTGAGTCACAAGACAATATCCGGATTACAACCCTGAAATAACCCGGACAATAGAAATGACAACAAAATAAACCACCAAAAACTCCACTCCGGCTGACCAAGAAATGGAGATTCTTCCCAATTACCATGCATGACATCTTAACCACTGTGTTTCGCATCAATGTTGCTGGAACCTTCACCAATTTCAATATTATTGACTTCATTCAACAAGTTCCCAAGAGGATTTGCGTGCTCCCTGTCATTGTCATTGATCACAATTACTCCATCTTGAATCATTCTTTCTATTTCCCTTTTCAAAGATCGACAATCTTCAATGCTATGCCCTTGGACATTAGAGTGGTACATGCATCGTACAGTAGGATCAAAGCCCTTTGCATATGGGTCTGGAGTATAGCCGAGGAGCGGCTCAATCAGGCCAGAATGCTTTAACTTTTCAAACAAACTTGTGTAGGACTCCCCAATTGGCGTGAAACTATTTCTTTGCCTTTGTTCTCTTCCCTGCCCCTGTTTTCTAGGGTTGTTGGGTGCTCGAGAATGCTGCGAAGGCAAGAGTGCATTATGCGGTGCTGGCGCTCGCCATAGAGAGTGACCTGGTGGTTGGACATATGACCGGACATTGTTCGGAGGATAATACTGAGGTGGATTGTGTGGAGCTCGGGGATAGGTTTGGGGTTGGAGTTGAGGCTGGGTATATTGGTGAGGCGGATCCTTTGATCCATGTCGTGACTCTGAAACAATCATGGCAACATCATCGTGTTCCTTCTGACCCAGCAAGCTTCCTGTGTTGTTCTGAGTTGCTTGTGTTGTGACTTTTAAAGCAGAATAACTCATGATCTTGCTAGACTTCAGCCCCTCTTCTACTAGCTCCCCCATTCTTAACACCTCATCGTGAGCAACCTCGGAGGGATAATATTGGGCGTTATGAGCTTTGGGCGGGTGTTCATTGTTGAGAACTGTGGATGTGACCGGAGGGCACTTTTGGGAAAAGATAGTTGGACGACGAGTGATGGAGCCACTAGGGTGGCTGGGAAAGCTGTGATAAGCGGTTAAATATGGAGAGGGTGGAGGATCGCCTGGCGCTGTGTCTGGAGTTTGGGTATGGACATCATCTAGGAGGTTGGGTGGTGGCGGGGGTGGTGCCTTCCCAGTCATCCATGCTCGATACATGTCTGCCACGTGTTGTCTCAACATCTTTACCTCTTCTACCAACCCGTTGTCCTGTTCAACCAGTTGCTTTTGGGCACCGGTAGCAACCCACTCAGTTTTATTGTTGTTTGCCATTGCCTTTGTCCTTGTGTTGTAAAGAAGAGGTACCACTTTAAAACCACAAACCAACCACCTCTCTGGAAATGACATGACAAAATGAAACCATCACGTTAGCGTTAGGGCATTTAACATATTGGTACCCGCACATTTGGAGAGTCAATGCACCTAGGCAGTTAACAATTCCTATTATTCTTTTGATCGGTCGCATGCGTCATCCCGGCCTTTTCATTTTTCTTTATTTGCCATGCCTTTCCTCTCATTCTTCCCTCGTGTTTTCCATTGTTTGTTTCTTGCCTTTCCCTCTTTTCTTTTGCTTTTCTCTCTTATTTTTCCCTCTTTTCTTTTCCTTCTTTTTCTTTTGCCTTGGTTTTTCCTTGTTCCTATTCGTTCCTTTCCTCAAAATTGTGTTTCCGCTCTTTTCTTTCCTTTGCTCCCTTTTTATTTTCTCTTATTTTCTTTTGTTTGGTTTCTTATTTTCTTTTTGTTTTTCTTTTTCCCTCTTTTGTTTTCTTTCCTTTCTTGTTTTTCACCTCTTTCCTTTCATTCTTTTCTTGTTTTTCCTTTTTTTCATTTAGTTACGGTCGAATCCTATGGAGATTGCCTATGTATCACGACCCCGCGTGAATCAGACCGAGCGTAGTTCTTGTAGAATAAATGTAAAGTAGAAGCAAAATGTTTTCGGGATTTTCAATTTTATTGATAGCAAATACGTCTATTACAAAGACTCAAAACTGACAGATTAAAACAACTAATAGGCTCTAATGCAGAAAAGAACTACAGACTCTACCATCCCTATTCTACTTTAACAAAAATACAGACTCAATCAACTGACTGACTTTTAACGAAAAAGAAATATAGACTCAGACAACTAACAGACTTTAGTGGAAAAGGAAATACAGACTCAAATGACAAACTCTAGTAGAAAAGGAAATACAGACTCAAAGGACAATCATGAATACATTAAAGCTCCTGGTGCCCGCGGGACATCGTTCGGTCTCGCCGCGGGCCTATATGCAAGTTCCCCTTGAGGTCTGTCCAGGTCACTCATTATCTGCTTCACAAATATCATCACCGATGCAAAGAAGGTGGTACGAGTCATGTTCTCGCACACTTGGCATTTCCTAGTAATGGAGTAAGCAACGGTTTAGATTCTCTCTCTGATTCTACCTTTTTCTTGAAGCAACCGCTCTATCTGTTGGGCCCTAGCCTCCAAAGTTTGCTCGGCTACCTGGTTTTGTTCCTGGAGTTGTTGCAAGTCCATTTCTAATTGTGCCAATGCCGTGTAGCAGTGCTCTCTTTCAACTTTGAATTCTTTTGCCCGTTTGATCATTTTGTTCTCTCTGGCAATGACCTTTTTCTTTAACCCCGTGACCTCATTATCGTATTCTTCTTTCAACTGCTTAACCATGCGGGCCTGTTCTTCCGCATTTTTAGCCAATTATTTCCGAACCCCGGCTAATTCCCTTTCTGCTTTGTTGAGGTCAAAACTGTAGTCATTCAATTTTTGCCTTTGATTTTCTATAAGCTATGCATCTTTGGCACTCCTGACGGGATTTTCGGCCGCTAGCTTCATCTTTTGGATTTGGGCTCGTAAGGCTTCATTCTCTTTGGCCAATTTCTTTCTCTCACCCTCATCAGCCGCGGCTTGCACGCTGTTTTCAAACTGGAGGTCTTGGACCTGTTTTTCCAATGCTCCTATGCGGGCCCTGTATTCCCTTTCTTTTTCTAACCAACCCTACTATTCCTATGATGATTCGACAAAGTCCTGGAGGTGTGGTCTTTTAGCTGGCCTCTCGTACTCATGTTCTCTCCTATACCAAGCAAGATATCCTGGCGACACTTTGCCTTTGGCCCGATCCTATACGCACGTATTTACTTTTAAGTATCGACATTTGTTCCAAATCTGGCGGACTTTTGCTTCGGGAAACTGTCCGTCAGGGCTAATCTCAATTATCTGAGCACTAAGATCCTCATCCTGTGGCACTATTTGGCATCTCCCAAGTTGTCTCAAAACCCGATATGGAGCGTAAGGCTGGATGCTCTTAAGTCACATCAAGAGAAAATGCGACCTAGCCGCTGACATGTACATGATTTCATCGACGGGTAACCATCCAAGCGTCCACTGTATCTGACTGGCAGTGAGAGTCCGAAAGTATGATGTCCACGCGGTTACTCCTTCAGGTAAGCTGACCCCGTCAATTCTTGTGTAGAACTCTCCTATGCAGGTTTTCTCAGATGAACCATAACTCAGGAATTGAGGACGATGGCACAGGTGTTCAGTCATCCACATTTGCAACAAGAGATTGCACCCTTCAAAGAAGTTCCCTCCGGCTTTGCAGGCTGTGAGAGCTCGGAAGATTTCAGCTATTATCATGGGTGCAAGAGTGCTTTTGGCTTGAGTCATTAAAGTATTGACGACCCCGGTTATTTTTATGTCAATGTTTCCATCTTTCCTCGGAAATACCAAAAGTCCCAGAAAAACCACCATGAAAGCAAAACGCCTATGTTCTTCCCATTTTTGGCGGTTTCCTTTACTACATATCTTGTTTTCCGGGTCGTTGAACCCTCCTATGTGGCCATATCTGTGGTATATGAAGTGTGGAGTACAAAAACCCTTTGCCAAGTCCGGATTGTGGACCGTCCTGATTATCTTCAGTGAGTCTAAGAACCTGCGCACAGCTACAGTTCTTGGGGCAACCAAGTATTTTTGTCTTAAAGGCACCTCATTATTTCCAATGTACCCGGCTATCTCCTCCAAGGTCGGGGTTAGTTCAAAGTCCGAGAAATGGAAGACGTTATGTGCCGGGTCCCAACATGTGACCAATGCTCTGATGATGTCTCCCCGAGGCATAATCTCTAACAAACCAATAAGCCCTTTCAAATACTTTTTGATCTCGTCCTATCCTTCTTTACCCGGATCGTTCCACCATAGACGCAACTCCAGAGGGATTTTAGTCATGATTGAGAAAGGTTCATTTTGAATCGTGCTCATCCTGCACATTTATTAAGGTGATTTAATCATAAAAAAATGACACTATTTTGTTCAAATTTCCAACTTAAAACAAGCAGCCGGTTTTGCGGATACGGCCTTTCAGCACTTCGTAAAGAAGATTTTAAGGCTGTGCCCGCTAACCGTTGAAAATGACCCAAGGTGGCTGTTCTTGCAAAAACGGCCTTCCGGCGCCCTTTTAGGGACGTTTGACTTATTTTGACAAGAATGGCGTCACCCGACTTATTCATGACGAAACTAAAAATTCTGGCATTTTTGGATATTTTTGCAAAGGGGAGGTTGGACCCGATGAGGGTTGCCTATGTATCTCACATCCGGTGAGAATCAAACCTGCGTAGCTCGGGCAAATAAAACTAACTATTTTTGAAAACAAGACTCTTCTTCATTGACAAATACACTATTTCTGAAAACAATACTCTTTTTGTATTTTCTTTTTCAATGGCAAATAAAACAAACTAATTTGAAAATAAAACTCTTTTTGTTTTTCTTTTCCGTTGGTAAACGAAACAAACTAAAAAAATACTTTTCTTTTTTTTCTTTCATTTTTCTGAAAANCAGGGGGATTCTTGTAGGCTCTTGGGGGTGGGTAAGCATTTTGTGGAGCCGGGTACCGAAAAAGTGGTGTATGACTCTGGGAGTTATGTGGAGAGAAGTAGCATTGGGAAGGGTCACCTGGCGTACAAGGATGTCCACAGGGACGATGTCGGGGCCGGGAATGTTGATCAAGAAAACCCATCGGATCACCTTTTCTGCTTCCCCTTCCCCCACCCAAGCTTGCTGGGATATTCGGAATGTCTTTCGAGCAACTCATGATCTTGCCTGACTTGATTCCCTCTTCTAATAGCTCCCCCATTCTTAACACCTCATCGTGAGCAACCTCGGAGGGATAATATTGGGCGTTATGAGCTTTGGGCGAGTGTTCATTGTTGAGAACTGTGGATGTGACCGGAGGGCACTTTTGGGAAAAAATAGTTGGACGACGAGTGATGGAGCTACTAGGGTGGCTGGGAAAGCTGTGATAAGCGGGTAAGTATGGAGAGGGTGGAGGATCGCCTGGCGTTGTGTCCGGAGTTTGGGTAAGGACAACGTCTAGGAGGCTGGGTGGTGGCTGGGGTGGTGCCTTCCTAGTCATCCGTGCCCGATACATGTCTGCCACGTGTTGTCTCAACATCTTTACCTCTTCTACCAACCCGTTGTCCTGTTCAACCAGTTGCTTTCGGGCACCGGTAGCAACCCACTCAGTTCTATTGTTGTTTGCCATTGCCTTTGTCCTTGTGTTGTAAAGAAGAGTTACCACTTTAAAACCACAAACCAACCACCTCTCTGGGAATGACATGACAAAATGAAACCATCACGTTAGCGTTAGGGCATTTAACATATTGGTACCCGCACATTTGGAGAGTGAATGCACCTAGGCAGTTAACAGTTCCTATTATGCTTTTGATCGGTCGCATGCGTCATCCCGGCCTTTTCCTTATTTCCAATTGCACACTTTCTTTTCTTTTTTTTTTCTTTTTTTCACTCTTGCCTTTGTCTTCTCTTGTTCCTATTCTCTCCCTTTCTCGATTTTTCCTTTTCTTTCTTGTTTTTCCGCTCTTTTCTTTTCTTTTTGCCTTTTTGTTGTTTTCCTCTCTTTTCTTTCCTTTTTTTTTTGTTATGGTGGAATCCTATGGAGACTGCCTACGTATCATGACCCCGCATGAATCAGACCAAGCATAGTTCTTGCAGAATAAATGTAAAGTAGAAGCAAAATGTTTTTGGGATTTTTAATTTTATTGATAGCAATTACGTCTATTACAAAGACTCAAAACTGACAGATTAAAACAACTAACAGACTCTAATGCAGAAAAGAACTACAGACTCCACCATCCCTATTCTATTTTAAACGAAAATACAGACTCAATCAACTGACGAAAAGGAAATACAAATCAGACAACTGACAGACTCTAGTAGAAAAGGAGCTACAGACTCAAATGACAAACTCTAGTAGAAAAGGAAATACAGACTCAAATGACAAACTCTAGTAGAAAAGGAAATACAGACTCAAAGGACAATCATGAATACATTAAAGCTCCTGGTGCCCGCGGGACATCGTTCGGTCTCGCCGCGGGCCTATATGCAAGTTCCCCTTGAAGTTTGTCTAGGTCACTCCTTATCTGCTTCACAAATATCATCACCGATGCAAAGAAGGTGGTACGAGTCATGTTCTCGCACACTTGGCATTTCCTAGTAATGGAGTGAGCAACGGTTAAGATTCTCTCTCTAATTCTGCCTTTTTCTTGAAGCAACCGCCCTATCTGTTGGGCCCTAGCCTCCAAAGTTTCCTCGGCTACCTGGTTTTGTTCCTGGAGTTGTTGCAAGTCCATTTCTAATTGTGCCAATGCCGTGTAGCAGTGCTCTCTTTCAACTTTGAATTCTTTTGCCTGTTTGATCATTTTGTTCTTTGTGGCGATGACCTTTTTCTTTAATCCCGTGACCTCATTATCGTATTCTTCTTTCAACTGCTTAACCATGCGGGCCCGTTCTTCCGCGTTTTCAGCCAATTGTTTCCGAACCCCGGCTGATTCCCTTTCTGCCTTGTTGAGGTCAAAACTGTAGTCATTCACTTTTTGCCTTAGATTTTCTATAAGCTTTGCATCTTTGGCACTCATGACGGGATTTTCGGCCACTAGCTTCATCTTTTGGATTTGGGCTCGTAAGGCTTCATTCTCTTTGGCCAATTTCTTTCTCTCACCCTCATCAGCCGCGGCTTGCACGGTGTTTTCAAACTGGAAGTCTTGGACCTGTTTTTCCAATGCACCTATGCGGGCCCTGTATTCCCTTTCTTTTTCCAACCAACCCCACTGATCCTGTGATGATTCGACAAAGTCCTGGAGGTGTGGCCTTTTAGCTGGCCTCTCGTACTCATGTTCTCTCCTATACCAAGCAAGATATCCTAGCGACACTTCGCCTTCTGCCCGATCCTGTACGCAAGTATTTGCTTTTAAGTATTGACATTCGTTCCAAATCTGGCGGACTTTTGCTTCAGGAAACTGTCCGTCAGGGCTAATCTCAATTATCTGAGCACTAAGATCCTCATCCTGTGGCACTATTTGGCATCTCCCAAGTTGTCTCAAAACCCGATATAGGGCGTAAGGCTGGATGCTCTTAAGTCCCACCAAGAGAAAATGCGACCTAGCCGCTGACATGTACATGATTTCATCGACGGGTAACCATCCAAGCGTACACTATATCTGACTGGCAGTAAGAGTCCGAAAGTATGATGTCCACGCGGTTACTCCTTCAGGTAAGCTGACCCCGTCAATTCTTGTGTAGAACTCTCCTATGCAGGTTTTCTCAAGTGAACCATAACTCAGGAATTAAGGACGATGGCACAGGTGTTCAGTCATCCACATTTGCAACAAAAGATTGCACCCTTCAAAGAAGTTCCCTCCGGCTTTGCAGGCTGTGAGAGCTCGGAAGATTTCAGCTATTATCATGGGTGCAAGAGTGCTTTTGGCTTGAGTCATTAAAGTATTGACGACCCCGGTTATTTTTATGTCAATGTTTCCATCTTTCCTCGGAAATACCAAAAGTCCCAGAAAAACCACCATGAAAGCAAAACGCCTATGTTCTTCCCATTTTTGGCGGTTTCCTTTACTACATATCTTGTTTCGGGGTCGTTGAACCCTCCTATGTGGCCATATCTGTGGTATATGAAGTGTGGAGTACAAAAACCCTTTGCCAAGTCCGGATTGTGGACCGTCCTGATTATCTTCAGTGAGTCTAAGAACCTGCGCACAGCTACAGTTCTTGGGGCAACCAAGTATTTTTGTCTTAAAGGCACCTCACTATTTCCAATGTACCCGGCTATCTCCTCCAAGGTCAGGGTTAGTTCAAAGTCCGAGAAATGGAAGATGTTATGTGCCGGGTCCCAAAATGTGACCAATGCTCTGATGATGTCTCCCCGAGGCACAATCTCTAACAAACCAGTAAGCCCTTTCAAATACTTTTTGACCTCGTCCTCTCCTTCTTTACCCAGATCGTTCCACCATAGACGCAACTCCAGAGGGATTTTAGTCATGATTGAGAAAGGTTCATTTTGAATCGTGCTCATCCTGCACATTTATTAAGGTGATTTAATCACTTATTTTGACCTAACATAAAAAAAACGACACTATTTTGTTCAAATTTCCAACTTAAAACAAGCAGCCGGCTTTGCGGATACGGCAAAGATTTTAAGGCTGTGCCCGCTAACCGTTGAAAATGACCCAAGGTGGCTGTTCTTGTAAAAACGGCCTTCCGGCGCCTTTTAGGGACGTTTGGCTTATTTTTGACAAGAATGGCGTCACCCGACTTATTCATGACGGAATTAAAAATTCTAGCATTTTTTGGCTATTTTGCAATGGGGAGGTTGGACCCGATGAGGGTTGCCTACGTATCTCACATCCGGTGAGAATCAAACTTGCGTAGTTCGGGCCAATAAAACTAACTACTTTCGAAAACAAAACTCTTTTTCTTTTTTGTTGGCAAGTAGACTATTTCTGAAAGCAAGACAAACTAATTTGAAAATAAAACTCTTTTTGTTTTTCTTTTCCATTGGCAAACAAAACAAACTAAAAAAAACTTTTCGTTGTTCTTTCATTTTTCTCAAAAATCCGGCAGAATTTCGGCACTACTTGGACATTGGTTTTTCTAATATAGGTAATTAACTCTCTACACTGCTATTTCTCTTTTCCCTATTTTGTGTTTTTCAATTTTTCAAAGCCGGTCAGCATGCAAGTCCAAAACAGATAAATGCACAAGTAGGATGCATCAGGATGGTCCATTATTCCGGGTACACCTGTCCTAAACGGACCCAACCCCTGTGTTGATTCCCCTAAGTCATATGCACATGATGCAAATAAGCGTTCCTACTAGGGATCCGGCATGAGGTCAAGTTACTCTAGGTTCAAAACCTGGGTATATGTTCTAGACTGTGTACCCGAGCGGACAACTCGAGTCGAGGAGGGGGCTACGTACCGGGGACCAGCAAGATCGTCCGGCTTAGTAACTTGTCCGAGCCTCTTTCTTATTTCAGGGTATGACACTAACAGAATAGGGAGTCTCAACCAGTAAGCACATCCCCCTAGGTGAGAAGAGAAGGGTTTCGACACAGTTTATATACAATTCAGATAATATCAAAGCGGTAAAGCATTTAGCACATTTAGCAGGAAACATGTAGGAAAATCAGATAAGGCTAAATATAACAATTATTCTAAGCTCGAATTCTTAAACCCTGAACCGAAGTTCTGGGTTTGT
>NW_017675057.1:12192-22151 GCF_001879085.1 Nicotiana attenuata
TTCAGAGTCGCCACTTGGGAGATTAATGGTGTCCCAAGTTACCGGTTGAATCCCGAACCGAGGAAATTATGACTCTGTTAACAGTCCGCGAACCAGAAATCCGAGTAAGGAATTCTGTTAACCCGGGAGAAGGTGTCAGGCATTCCCGGGTTTCGTGGTTCTAGCACGGCCGCTCATCCGTTATATTTGGCTTACTCATTTGATTTTAGTACATGTTTTGACCTATGTGTTTTTAACTTTGAACCGCTTTTGTTATTATTATTGTAAGAGAATTGCAACGTCGTGAAAACATGTCTCGAACCGCGTCACATAAATGCACCCGCGATTTTTGACACATTTCGACTTCGTTGAGACTTGGATTTGGGTCACATAAATGTGCACCCGTATTTAGGAAAGTAAAATTATTTAAATACGCGCCTAAAGAGACTAACGCGTTATTATCTATGGGGAAGGCCGTGGAATTCGCTAAATGGCCCGTCCCGAAATCTAAGTATTTTAACACAAACATTTATTGAGGGCCCCGCAATTTATGCATTTTATTTAGCGGGGCTCATCTCATTTATTATTTAAAGGCCAATCCTAAAGTAAAATATGGAAAAAGAAATCCTAATTAATTTAAACTTGAAGTGGCCATCACACTGGTTTCCAAAATCAACTACAATTCCCAACTGTTTCTGATTTTTTAGTTTAAACAGAAGTAAACGCTAAACTAAACCTGCACTAACTATACGAAGATTACAGCGTAGATGATCACGATTTTGAACAATCCGAAAGCAATCCAATTGAATACATATGAAAGCATACTGAGATTCTACGCTATACTAACAGCGCAAGTTAAACCAAATTGCTAGCTATAGAACTCTCATGCTTCCAGGAGTACAACTAATTAGATTAACAATTCTCAGCTAAAATAGTCCAATAGTTCAATACAGTTCCAAATAAACATGAATATCTAATTTGAATATTAAAAGCTACAACAACTCTCAACAAATTCGAGTGAACAAATAGCACTTATTCGTCATTGACTTTCCAAATCGTTCATACATTTGAACCAAATTTCCGAATCATTAGAGACAAGGAGAGTGTACCTGGAACTCAAAATTAAGAAGGAGGAAGAGAGATCAGCGGCAATAACAGCTAAGGTCGAGCAGTTAGCCCAGGAGTGAATTCAGTAACTCAGCAGAAGTTTGAAATCAAATGACTCCAGAAACTTAACCACAAGCAAATCAAATAGACTCAAATGCACTTGAAGTTGCACCCAAGCATTCCAGAAACACTCCAGCAATCAAAAAACAACTGACCAACAACTCGACTAACCACAATCTGACTTGGAAACCTAAATGTCTTCGAAATTAAACTAAAATGCTTCTGAAACTTCACTGGAGTAAACCTCAACCAAAAACCAACTGAAGCAGACCCAAATTCACTCGAACAAGTCACTAAATACCTCTAGATGCTTTTAAAACTCGAACTTAGAACAGAAATAAAGAAGTTCAAAAATAGGAATTTGAAAATGATCTAAAGAGGCAATGAAAGAGTAAATTTTTTTTTTTTGATTTTTCTGGTTTTTTGTTGTTTTTTGGATTTTGAATGTTTGAATTTCAAGTTCAGATCTCAATATCAGAGAAGAGCTTTTTGGGGGGAAATTTGATGGCTAAAACTTTTTAGGAATTTTCAGGGTCTGTAAAACTTGTTCAACAAGGCAGTCTCCACTGCCTTTTATAGGCAAAAGTGAGGGCAGCCCTCAGATTTTTCAATTTTCCTTTTAGTCCCTCTTTTATTTTCAGTTTAATCCTCTAGTTATTAACTTGTTACACTTATCTTTTGCAATTTACCTAAAAGCCCCCATTTAGAAGCTTCTAGGAAGTTCATTTTCAGTTACTACAATATTCCTTTGTCAGAAATGCCTAAACTACCCCTTATCTATCTGAAATTACTGAGCCTAAGGAGCTAAACAAGAACACTAACAAAACTTAAACTAATCCTTGAGTATGGAATTACTAATGCAACTAATGAATTTAAACTAAACTAATACTGACTGATCAAAACTAGAAAATCAAACAATGCAGATTAAAATCAGACAATGGCCAGACAAAATCAATTAGAATTATAAAAACATGTATTAGGACGGATTCAAACAACAATTAAGCTAACACCTAGAATTACCAAGGCAAGTTTAAACCAATCAAACAAAACTAAACTAGAAACTAAAACAATGATAAGATCAGAATGAAACAACTATTGAACGAAATTGAAACAGAATTGAAGAGGACTTATTGATTTTCAGATTAGCAATTATTAACCACCAAAATTAGTATGTAATCAAGAAGCCAAACAGTCATGACAAATAAATTAACGCCAGAAAAAGGAAAAAAGAGCAGAAAATCGGGGAACTCACTGACTCGACTTCAAAACTCCGACTAACTCTCAAAGTTTAAATTCGGCCATCTCCGGTGGGAATTGAGTGCTATTGATGCTTAATTCCTTATGAGGGAAGCCAGGGGACCATGTGGTATCAATTTGGAGTAGTTTGGAGTAATTAGGATTTTGACTGGAAAACTTCAATTTAGTATTCGAAGGGTTCCAGTCAGATTTGAGGGACGGGGCTTGGTGGGTTTGAAAGAGGAGGGCCAGGCGGTCTTATGGTGTTAATTTGGACTGATTTGGGAGAAGTGGTATCATGGCCGGAAAACTTTGATCTAACATTCGAAACGTTTGGCCGGGATTTGAGGGAAACGGATGGTGGATTCGTAAAGGGGAGGAGAAGGAAACCAGGGGTGTAATTTTGGTGGCGTTTGGAGATGGGCAGCCGGCGGAGACGATTTCCGGCCGGCGGCGCCGGCGGAGGAACAGTGGAGCATAGCAAGGGGGTACGAGGAAGACGATTAATGTTTTTAGGGTTATAAGACACTTTTATTTAATAAGCGAGATGGATCCTGGGCCGTTAGATTGGGGAAAATGGATGGTCTGGATTCTTTGACGCCAAACGGCGTCGTTTGGCTAAGAGTGGGGCGGACCGAGTTGGGGATCTGGGCTGGACGGGGGGTGGGTTTTAATTGGTTTGGGCTGGACAGAAATGAGTAAAGATGACCCAATTTTGGTCTTCTTATTAAGACATCTTTTTGTAATTTATTTTCTTTTATTTTCTCCTTTTTATTTCTTTTATTTATTTTTGTATTTTATTTTGTATTTTTTCTGATTTTATTAAAATGCAAAAAATTAAAATGAAATCTAATTTATTTTCAAAATTAAGCTAATTAATTCCTAAAATCGTTTAAAATCTATTTCGTGACAAATTCAACAATTAACAATTAAATTTTTTTTGTTATTTTCTTTATATTTTGTTCTAAAAACAACTTAACCACTAACTAATCCTAAAATATGAAATTAGATCCTAAATGCAAATGTCACGCGTATTTTTTATATTTTTCATATGAATTAAAACGCACAAATAAAATGCAAATAATTAACAGAAAATAACACAAAATTCACAAAATTGTAAAATAATGAAAGAAAATCATTTTTTTTGAATTTTTGGGAATAATTCACTTAGGGAAAAAATCACGTGCTCACAAATACAACTTAAGACACTTCCTAGCTTCTGCAGTATCCTTAAAGGTCATACCCTTATACAACTCCTTGTACTCACTAAGTTGTTCAGTTATGTCCCTCTATTTTTGTGATTTTAACAGTTTCAGTTCTTCAAAATCATACCCATCAGAATCAGAACTAGAGTCAGACCCTATATCACTTAAGCTGCAATCAGTGCCAACCTCATCAACATTATGGTCTACAATATTGGATATACTATGCAAGGGAGGATCGCATTCATCAACAACAAACAGGTTGATTACTTTATATTCATTACAAATTAGCTTCAACAAATGTCTAATACCCTCATCCCCTACGATCTCATAAAGTGTACCACAAGGGCCTTCAACTATTAGTTGTTGAACCCCTACATACCCCAGATTTTCTACAAACTCATTGACTAAATCAGCAAAAGATAGAAGGTCTGGGTCATACCCTTTCTTAATGTGTTACACTTTCTTTGGGTATATCACTTGTGGGTTGCAAATCCAGTCACCGCCATAATTAAATATTAAGTCAATTAATACCATCACTGACTTTCTGCAAACATACAACAAAGAAATGACAGAAAAAAAAATTAGAAAACAATAAAGAATTCTAGCAAAAGAGGCATAAAAAAATAGGAATAAACATGTGAGGTCCCCCCTCCCCAATAATAAAGAAAGACAGAATTTGCATTTACAGTGGCACTATGAGGGCCCTCCTTAATAAAGAATTCACAACACAACAAATAATCCCAAAAATGCCCGACATGCAAGTGATTTAAAGAACCCATTTCTTTACTACCAAACAAAAAGTAACCAAATTTATATGGGACTATTTAGATAAAAACAGAAAATGTAAACAATACAAAAATAAGAAACCCTAAACCACCTTTAAGAAATTATTCGAAACCCTAGAACACAAACCCTATACCAGCTATAACATTCAACAAAATAGCATAACAAATCGACTAAAAAAACAAAAAAAATGAAAAATTTCATGAAGAAGGATGGTACCTTTAAACTCGTCCAACCCTAAATCGCCAAACTTCATGCGCAAACCTTCTATCGCCAAACTTCAGTAAAGAACTCGAACTTAGAAAAGAGAGATAAAACTAGGGCTGACCGGTGTAAAATGAGAAGGGTTTTTATTTAAGTAGGGTTTTCATTTAATTGGGTATTGGGTTATTAAAATGGGTGGGTCGGGTAGTTAATTGTGAGATGGGTATTTAAGTTGGGTCTGAAAATTGCACAGACATTGAACACGTGTCCCCTTCGTTAATGAAAGGGTACAAATATTCAATACTGTGATGGTAGGGAGTCAAAAGTACCAATAGTATAACGGAGTCTTTCTAAATACTATATTCAATAGTACATGGGTATATTTGACCCTTTAAGTAATACAACAAATTGCATGAAGTCATTATAGAGTTGAGATATAAAATATTAAATAGACTATAATAAGTCCAAACACTGAATAATAAAATAAAATTCAGACTGCATTCAATATACATGCATCTCGAATAGCAAATTTCGATGGAAAAAGAATCATTCATGCAAAGCATATAATATAATGCAAAAATTATACAATCCAAAAAAAAAACCCAGAACTAGCTCAGACGGAGAACATACTGTTATTTTCTGTCAATTGTATATAACCATTTAATACTAAATTTCAAACGCACTACACATATATATATTCATGCATAGTAAATTTCGATAGGAAAATAACTATTCGTGCAACATACATATGTAATGCGAGATTATTCACTCCAATAAATTAAAACAGACCCAACTCAGATGGAGAGTATACTATAAATTTAAGTTAGGTGAACATCTTAATAAATATCTCTAGTTTCATTGATCCAACATGTATGCTCAGATAAAGAGTAAGTGCATGATATCAATTAGTAGCATTTCACCTAGTGAACGTACAATAAATTTATCCGATACGCAGGAAGACCTAAAGTCAACGGGAAAATTTATTACTCACTTGAAATTAATAGTGGAAGATCATAGAAATATATTTCTATCACCACTTAATCATGGTTGCATATTAATTAGAAAATTGATTCAACCTGTAATCTTAGATAGAGAGTCAATACATGTTATCAGTAACTAGTAACTATTCCCAATGAGTTCCCAATAAATTTATCTGATATGATAAAAGACCTAAAGTCAACGTATAAATTTATTACCTCACTATAATTAGATAGTGGAGGCCATAGGGGTTAATTCCTATCACCACCTGATCACAACCATAAATTTTTCCCTGAGAATTAAGTTTCATTTCAAAAAATACTCAAAACCCCATCTAAATAGTCTTGAAATGCTAAACGAATGTTTTTCATTGCAAATCAGTGAGTATTGCTCACTTGGCTATTTCTGATATACCTACCAAATTTCAGATCAATCAAAAATCGTTAAAATCACAATCTCCAAACTGCGACCAAATTTGAGAAATTACCATTTTAAGAATTTTTAAGAATTTAAACTATGACTTACATTCTTATCATATATCAATTCGTGTCAAATCAACATGTGTCATCATTTTTCGGATTAGACATAAAGAATTACTTTTGGTATTTAAATCACGTTTTAATTTCCAAACCGCCAAAAAACTCATTTAAACGATCCCAAATTATCAAAATATCATGTAATAAACTTCATAGCAATGATTTCTTCTTAATTGATTATTTTTGATAAACCTACGAAATTTCAGGTCATTTGGAGATCGTGAAATTCACGATTGTCAAAAACTAGACTAAATTCGAATAAATAATTTATGGTATATTTAGGAGTCCATGTGATTTGTATTCTTACTATGTATCATATCAAGTTAAATCATCATGTGTCATCATGTTTTAGATTTAATATGTAACGACCCGCCCGGTCGTTTTAAGAATTAACGCCCCGATCCCCTATTAACTGCTTTTCCCGTGTTTATTTCTGCTATTCTGAGTTGCCGGGAGGTTTCATTTTGAGTTTTCGGGAGGTTTCATTTTGAGTTTCGGAGTGTTTTGGGACACTTAGTCCCTAAATGAAAGTTTAAGCTTTATAATTTGGACCGTAGTCGGAGCAGTGTGAAGACGGCCTTGGAATGGAATTCCTTCGGTTCCGTTAGCTCCGTTGGGTGATTTCGGGCTTAGGGGCGTGTTCAGATTGTATTTTGGGGGTCCGTAGCTTAATTAGGCTTGAAATGCCGGAAGTTAAATTTTTGATGTTTCCGGTTCGGTAGTGAGATTTTGATATCGGGGTCGAAATGGAGTTCCGGAAGTTGAAGTAGGTCCGTTGTGTTATTTGGGATGTGTGTGCAAAGTTTCAGGTCATTCGGACGAGGTTTGATAGACTTTTTGATCAAAAGCGGAATTCCGAAGTCTTTAGAGTTTTTAGGCTTGAATCCATGGTTAATTCAATGTTTCGATGTTGTTTTAGGTGTTTTAAGGATTGGTACAAGTTTGGAAGGTGGTATATGACTTAATCGTGCCTTTGGTTGAGATCCCAGGGCCTCGGGGTGATTTCGGGTGGTTAACGGGTGATTTTTGAGTTGAGTTTGGCAGCTGAAGGAGTTCTGTTGCTGTCATAACTGTACTTGCGTCTAGGGTGACCACATGTGCGGGCACGCAGGAGCGGATAGGAAGCCGCAGATGCGGCCAAGAGAGGGCCAGGCTGGATCGCAGAAGCGAGGTCCTGGTCGCACCTATGACTGCGCAGATGCGGGATTTATTGCGTAGGTGCGGCCCTGGTGTTTTAAGTGAAGTTTGCAGGTGCGCACCTCGAACCGCAGGTGCGGGTCTACAGGTGCGACTATTTAACCGTAGGTGTGGTTTTGCTGGGGCAGAAACTATAAATCCCCCCCCTTCGCGATTTTTGACCATTTCTCTCAATTTTTCATTCGGGGTGAAGCTTTGGAGGGCATTTTCAAGGGAGATTTTCAAAGGGATTCATTGAGGTAAGGTCTTTGGTCCTTAAGCTCATAATTATGGTGATTTTTATCATTGTAAGCATTAAATTTGAAGGAAAATCAGTGGTAAATTGGGGGTTAGGGCTTGGTTAATTGGAGAGCTTTGAGTGGTGATTTGAGGGACCATTTGAGGTCCGATTTTGGTACTTTTGGTATCAATGAACTCGTCAGAGTGGTGAGAATTCCGAATTTTTAAATTTTACCCGATTCCGAAATGTGGGCCTGGGGGCATTTTGGTCATTTTTATTAGTTGAGTTATTTACTTGAAGTGTTATTTACATTATGCAATTACTTTGAATAGATTTGGGCCATTTGGAGTCGGATACTCATGGCAAGAACGTGGTATAGATTTGATTGAGCTGGTCAGAGGTAAGTGGCTTGTCTAACCTTGTATGGGGGAACTCCCCTTAGGATTTGGTATTGTGATATTTGAAACGCCCTATACGTGAGGTGACGAGCGCGTACTTGTGCTGATTGTTGAAAATCCATTTTGATGTTCTTTATTTTATGCACTCTTAATTCCGCAAACAGTAATAGTTAGTATACCTAGAAGAACCAGGTTCTTCTAGAGCGAAAATTAGGTACCACACAAATCACCCCCCCTCTTGTGTGGTATTGACGTGTAGAACCTCAATTGGTGTTAGAGCAGGTTATCCTTAAAGAGGCTAACACCTTAGGAAAAGATCAAAATGAGTGCAACACCTGGAAACTGGGAAGGGCAATACACTGCTAGGCCTCCACTTTTTAATGGCCAGTACTATTCCTGGTGGAAGAACAGGATGAGAGACCACATCCTAGGAGAAGACTATGAACTCTGGGACATAGTCACTGATGGTCCCTTGGCTACTACAAAGAAAAATGCTGAAGGAGTGGATGTGCCAAAGACAAGAGCTGACTGTACTGCTGAAGACTTGAAGAAATGAGAGAAGAATGCTAAGGCCAAGAAATGGCTTGTGTGTGGACTTGGCCCAGACGAGTACAGTAGAATTCAAAGCTGTACCACTGCTAAGGAAATATGGGACACTTTGGAAGTGGCTCATGAAGGAACACCTTAAGTGAAGAGGTCCAGAGGAACACTGTTGTATTCTCAATATGAGAATTTCACCATGAAGGAAGGGGAAACAATCCAAGAGATGTATACAAGGTTTGCCATACTGACAAATGAACTTAAGTCTCTTGGAAGAGTTATTCTTGAAGAAGACAAAGTTGAGAAGATTTTGACAAGGGTACTGCCAATTTCTTGGGAAAGCAAAATCACAGCTATTCAGGAATCAAAGAACATTGCCACTCTTAAGTTGGATGAGCTAATTGGAAATTTCACTGCCTATGAACTTAGAAGGCAAACCATGAAGATGGATGCACCCAAGAAGGAAAGGAGCATGGCATTCAGAATCACTGAAGGTGCTGATCTAGAGGAGGATGAAATGACCATGATCACAAAGGATTTCAAGAAGTACCTAATGAGAGGAAATGGTCCTTCAAGAAGTGGAAGCTACAGCAAACCAAAGGTTCCTGAAAAACAAACCAATGAGGGGTGTTACAAGTGTGGGAATACTGATCACCACATCAAACATTGCCCTCAATGGGAAATTGAATGGAAGAAGGAAAGAGCTGAACGAAGGAACATGAAGAAGGAACAGGTTCAACCCAAGAAGAACAAAGGATCAACAAAGGCTATGGTTGCTGCTTGGGGTGAAAGCTCAGATGATGACTCAGAAGACGAAGATGGAGATGAACAAGCACTTGTGGCAATTGGAGAATCCGATGAGGAATCTGAGGTAAGTATAATTCATCTCAAAGACAAGATTAAGTTTTTGTCTAAAGAAAGTCTATTTGAATTACTCCCGGATTTCATTGATGAATCTGAGGATCTAAACAATGAAAACAAACAGCTGTCTAGGGAATGTGTGATCCTAAAAGCCAAGTGCAAAAATCTAGAGTCTAGGGCTAATGAGAGTGAAAGTAAAAACACTGAGTTGAAGAAACAGGTTCATGAACTTGACACCACAGTCCTAGAGCTTAAATCTGAAAATCTAAAATTGAAATTAGGAACTGGTAAAAAGAAATCTGATCACACACAACTCACTTTAGAAGAAAATGTAGGAAAAATGAAAGATGAGTTGTACAAAAGAGATGAGCAGATAAGAGTCCTTGAGGAGGATCTAAACAAGGTTAAGCATGAGCTAGATAAAACCTGTAAATGGAATAGGTCCTCCGATGCACTTTCATGGCTACATGAACACCATAGTAGCAATAAGAGAGGACTTGGCTACGGGACCCCTGCACCTAAGTGGGATCCCAAAAGCAAGTACCTCACACTTCCTGAGAACAAAATTTGCACACACTATGGTAAAACTGGTCACTATAAAAGTGAATGTATTGCAAAAGAAAAGGCTAGTCAAAAGAATAAAGAATTTGTTCAA
>NW_017675057.1:24250-24567 GCF_001879085.1 Nicotiana attenuata
TTGCTCAGTCTCATACTTTCCATAGTATACTCTTGTGCCATGTGTTAAAATGACTCATTAATCTCTAATGATATTTTCTCTATTTTGGCAAATTTAGACTCACATAAGAGAATTATCAGTGAAGAACCTGGTTCATCAAAGATAACACGGTATGTTTTCTACACTCTGCATAATTTGAAATAACTATATTTGGATCATGAGCAGAGTCCTACCAAATACCAAACTCCTTTTTGGACTTATCCGTTACAAGTGAACCAGTCTCATTCAAAAGAGTCCCAACCGAATGGAAGTACCTAGATTCTAGGGATACACTCCAA
>NW_017675057.1:25047-51541 GCF_001879085.1 Nicotiana attenuata
AACAAAAGAAACTGGTGCAATGGTTGTTTGGGGAGAGGAATTTACTAAAATAGAAGAGAGTGTGAGCAAAACAGGGGGAAGTGGGTCTAGCGAAGCTGCTGAGGGGTTGGTTCAACTTGGGAAAAATATAGATGAACCTGTTCCATCTGAACAGGAAACCCTCGCGGACCTACTGATAGGGTTATCAATGGCACCAAAACTCATGCCATTCCCTATGGTTTTATTCTCACAGCTGTGCTTGCACATTTCAAGGTACAAGCAAGGATCATTTTGGGGTTAATACTCTGCTTGCTTGCGATTATGAAGTCAATGTCATTCCTAATAAACCTGGTTCATCTAAAAGGACACCTATCAATAGCAAGGTCAGAGCTCTGTTACAGGAGAGTGAGGCAAAGGATGTTGAGATAGCAAGGCTAAAGACACGATTGGTTGAGGTAGAATCTGAGAGAGATGTTCTCAGAACTGAACTTGCAAAGGAAAAGGAGAAGAATGATGAAATTCTTCAAGACATGCTGAAACTTCTCCAAGCAAATAACCCAACCCCTACCTCTTGCAAGCCTTAAATCTTAGCCTAGTGTAGATCAACCAGTGACCCAATTCGAGACCTTTTGTTTCTTTTGCTCATGTTTTCAGTATTTTTATTTCTTCTTATGCTTTGTGGTAGAATCTTATCAATCATCAATGAAATTCACTGTCTTTTGCTCTAACTGTTTGTTCATATTTCTTTGATGGTTAAAATTCTTAGCTTGATCTATGATGATTAATCCATGTTTGCATTTGAAGTAACCCTAGTGGCCATGAGTAAGCTTTAAAATCTGGTTATCTCACATTTTTTATGCAACTTTTCGATGATGCCAAAAGGGGGAAAAATGTTGTGCTTTAAACAAGTGATGTTTAGAGTTTGAACAGTGATTTATAACCTAATGTACCGGTCCTTGATGATAAGTGATAAAAAGGAAAAATGTTTCTAACATTGTGTTGATGTTGAGCTGAGTTCTGGCAGGGCCTAAGTGTATGAAAAGCACTGAGTTTGTCATCATCACTTGTTTATAACCTAATGTACCTGGTCCTTGATGATAAGTGATAAAAAGGAAACATATTTCTAACATTGTGTTGATGTTGAGCTGAGTTCGGGCAGGGCCTAAGTGTATGAAAAGCACTGAGTTTGTCATCATCAAAAAGGGGGAATTTGTTGGCCCAAGTAAAGGTTAGTTTTGAAGACTGACAAAGGAATTCAGGATGAACCAGGTCCATCCAGTGGCCCATCCCTCAGGTTCACAAAAACGGGCAGATTCAAGCATATGGGTTGCACGTGAAGGAGATAAGCTTAACTTGGTGTATTTAATATCTCCTGATCGAAAAGGTTGCATAATTCATAAGGAGAAGGAGTCCTTAATCAAAGAGAACACAATTCAGGATAGGGAAGGAGTTAGAAGTTGAAATCAACTAGAACTCTTCCACCAAGGAAGAGTTGCATCAGAACTCTAGTTATTTCTTCATCTACTAACTCTATAAATTGCAGGATGTTCTCACATTAAAGTGTTGCAAAAAAACGCAGAAGTTAAACGTGAATTGAGAGCAAAATAGCAAGGCTTTTTGCAAGCAGTTCGTGTGTGATTCAAGTGTGCAAACCAGAAGCTACATGAACCAGATTGAAGAACCAGCTCCATAAAGAGTTTTATGTGTCTTTCTTTATTTCTAGTTCAATTGTAGTAGGTGTTTTCATATTGTACCTTTCAGCTTTATCTAGAAGCAATTGTAATAGGTATTTTGAGTATTCAAGTTAGAGTTAACTTGAAGTTGTCGCAGCAGTTAGAGGCTGGTTGCTACAACGGGATTAGAGTTAATCCTTAGGTTTACAAAGAGTTTTGTAAATGATGTTTTGGCTCAGTGATTTTACTGGAAGTTTGGGAAAATCCTACTGAGTAGTAGGTCGTGGTTTTTTCACCTTTTGAGCCAGGTTTTTTCCACGTAAAAATCTTTGTGTTCTTTATTTTATGCACTCTTAATTCCGCAAACAGTCATAGTAAGTACATCTAGAAGAACCAGGTTCTTCTAGTGCGAAAATTAGGTACCACACAAATCACCCCCCCTCTTGTGTGGTATTGACGTGTAGAACAACACAATGACTTTGTACTGCTATGAGGAAACCTCAAGAGCATCAGGTCCTTGTGTTGGTTCCTAGCTCCTGAAGCTGTAGCAGTTCACCTTTAGCTGGAATCAGTTAAAGCTTACAGCAATCCAAGTAGGTCAGGTTCCCTGTCTGGTTCTCAACAGTAAGTTTGTTAGATCATCAAAACATAAGGCAAGAGTATTTATCCCAAATGGGTTTTACCGGCGAGGCTTTAAAGCATGCGTTGCACTCTTTTTCCCTTAGATCGGATTTTATCCCAGATGGGTTTTACCGGCGAGGTTTTTAACGAGGCAACAACTATGTGATACCTAAGGAGAATTCAACAGTATCCAAAGCTTCTTTTCAATCAACCTCGAATACTGGGGGGCATCACCCTCGAAGGTTATATTTTCTAGGAAAATACTTCACGCCAAAGAGGGCCTCGATAGGATAACTTTGTAATGGGCAAAACGTTCAGATGAACCGTGTCCATGTAGAATAGTCGAGCCCCGACGACAAAACATGTACGCATGTATCAATTATTCAAAGAAACATTCTTTCTATATCAAAACACTTTGTGTCTCAAAGAAGTCTACTATTATACGAGCTTCATACTTATAACTCTATGAGAAACGGCTCAAGGGCCAGAACGCAAATACACCTCGAATACTCAGGGACTGTCATCGGCAGTCAACACATCCGAGTGATCGAAAACTCGAATTCATAAGACCTCAAAGAGACATCCCCTCGATATAAAGGCCAAGGCCATCATACTTGGGGACTAACCTTTCGAACAAGTTTGAAAGGTTATCGGGAAACAAGTCAGACATAACCGAAGGCCACAACCACATTAAAGGCTATGGCCATATTAAAGACTACGGTCATATAAAAAGGCTACGGCCGAAATAATGTGGCTCGGAGACGTCCGAATTCCGCCATAAATTAAAGGGATACAAACACTTTGAAAACCGGTTAAATCAGGATACCCTCGACAAAAGCAAATAATAAAGGGCTTCAATAAAATCAGCCCTCGAATAATTTAAAGGCTTCGATATCATCAGCCTTTCGAAAAAACCTCAAGAGGTATTCGATTATCTTTACACAAACAAATCACAAATAAGGTTCTGATCGGTCGAACCTTCAAAAATCCCAACGGGTACAAAAAAAACATGCTAAGGCATAGAAAAATGTTTACTAAGTCTATTAGCTGAAAAGAGGGAAAAATTATAGCCGCTTTTGAGGCCAAATTGGCCCGACTTAAACAGCCTAAGGGCCGACCTAAAAGAGCCTAGGGGAAGATATAACAAGGCCTAAGGGCAAAAACATATATAGTTCGAGACCTCGCTCTCACTCAACTCGGACTCAAAAGTCCCGAGCTTGCATCAAATTAACCAGGGCATAGCTCGAGGATTTACAAAACCCTTACGAGGTATTCTGTTATAAGTTCGAAGATCGCCCATTGATTATTAAAAAATCTAAGGGTTTATAATATTCAGAATCCGAGCCAACGTTCGCTTGATCATTGAAGTTATTAAACTTTCCTCAAAGTAAAGTCAATGGAGAATTCCATACAAATCGGAGAAGAAGCAAAGGAAATTCTTTATATTTATAAAAGGGTGTTTACAGTACCCATGAGGGGCCTTACACAAAAATAAAGAAACAAAAACGAAAGCCTAAGAACCTAATCTACTTTGGAGACAAGATCCTCGGGCGCCGCATTTTCGGGAACTTCCTCCTCGGGGACACCTTCCTCGTCTCCCTCACCCTCAGAGCCACTAACAGAATCTTTATCATCGGAGGAAACGAGGAACCTGGCATCAGCATCAAGTGCTTTTGCTTGGGCTATCTCATTCGTGAGGTCAAAACCTTGAGCATGAATTTCTTCGAGGGTTTCCCTCCAGGCCTGACATTTATCTTCTCTATTTCAACGTTGGCTTCAGCAACCTCGGCCCCGACTTCAGCAAGTTCTGTCTCAAGCTCCTTGATTTTCTTGGCCTGAGCCAGTTTTTTTACTTTGATACCTCGGAGCTGAGTCTTGGCCGAGGCCAGTTGGGCTTGAGTAGCCTCTTTGTCAGCAGCAAGCCGATCCATGTTCTCCTTCCATCGGTGGCTGTCAGCCTTTACCTGATTGACCTCGCCCCGAAGCTGCCCGATCACCTCTAACTTTTGCTGCAGCTGAGAAATTGAAGTGTTAGTCTCCACAGTATGGCCAAGAGGACCATACTTTGTCAAAATCACAGTTACCTGCTTGTCTAGCTCGGCCTCATTTTTTCGAGCTTTGGCCAAATCGCCCGAAGTTCCTTGAGCTCCTCCTCCTTTTGGCTACAAAGGAGCCTCAGGGCCTTCCCTTCATCTGAAGCCTTCCTGAGCTGGGCCTCACATTGGCTCAGCTCGGCCTTGAACTTAATGATGGCCTACGCATAAAATGAAGGAATATCAGTCAAGAAAAGGGGAAAGGAAAGAAAAATTACAACAGATAAAAGTTAGTATTTACCCGAGAAAAGAGACGATGAGCCTCCTCGAAGAGGGTGGATGCATTATTAAGGTTGACGGCATCATCGACCCCAGTGAATAAATCTAGGACTTTGCTTGCGTCGGGCGTTCGCAGAGCACGAGCGTCTTTTATTGCCTCCTCGGAGTAAGATAGTAGAGAAGGATAGTGACCTATTATCACAGCCCCGAGCTCTTCACTCGGGGCGCTCTGATTGGTGTCGATATTTTTAGCTCTGGCCTCCCTCGGCGTACTTGTGAAAGGCAGAGGAATAACCTCGACTTCAGGGGACTCAGGGGCTTCCTCCGAATCTTTCTTCACAATTTTCTCACCACGAGGTAAGGTCTCCAGCTCGGAGGGCTTGGCGGCCTCGACCGGTTTCCTAGTCCGGATCAATAAAGCCGATTCTTCACCCTCATCTTCTTCATCTTCCATATCTTTGGGCTTCGAAGCCCTTTTCCTTTTGTTATCCTTCCCCGATTTAGGAACCGGGGACTTGGTCTCTTCTCTAGGAGGGGCCGACCTCATCTCGGAAAAATCTCCGAGGCCTACATAAATCAAGAAATGAGAATGAGGAAATCAATGGCTACAGTAAAAGAGGAAAGCGTCAAAAGGCTTAAAAAGAAACACTGACCATGTTTTTTTGCTTCCCATTTGCCCCTCGATAAGTCACGCCACTTGCGTTCGTCATACGAGGAGGTCACGTCTAACTTCCGCACCCAGTCTTCGAGGTCAGGGAGCACGTGGGGCATCCATGCTTCGGCTGTAAAAAAGATACAAGCATCACACAATGAAGGAACATGGAATAAGAAAACACTGAAGGAAAGACTTCACTTACGCTCATGATTCTCTTTCTCCGGGAACAACATTTTTTCCTTGGGGATGACGTCCGAGGTCCTAACTCGGATGAACCGGCTCATCCAGCCTCGGTCTTTGGCCTCGTCATTACTAGCAAAGAAGGCTTTGCTCGATCGGTGTTGGAGATTGATCAGACCTCGGAAAAGTTGAGGCCGATATAATCGGATAAGGTGATTGAGGGTAAACTCCAGTCCCCTAGCTTTGCTAGTGAATAACGGAGCATAATTACTATGCGCTAAAAGGAGCGATGAATCTGGCCAAGGGTGACTTGATATCTTTTGCAGAAGTAAATCATGATCAGATCGAGAAGGCCTAGTGTGAAGGGGTAAGTGTAAACACTCAGAAACCCCTCCACGTGGGTGGTGACATTCTCGTCGGGGGTCGGGATCTGTACCACGACCTTATCCCCCCACCCGCAATCCTTTTTCACGGCCATGTTCACATCGACCGGGAAATGCAGGGGTTTTTCTACGTCGAAGTCATTCTTTATGACGCAGGCGATGGGAACCATTTCGTGAAGGGCCGACACTTTGTCACCGACCGGACGGGAGGAAGAGGAAGAAACTTTTTCTTTTTAGGGAATTGTTTTAGAGGTTTTTATGATACAAAAAATACCTTATAGTTATTATCAAGTTACTAAAGAGGGGGTTTTCCATGATTTTAAGATTAAGAGATGTAGACGGTAGCGAAATGTGATGTTTTCTAGGAACTTGGCGTTTTCCTGCACTTAAAGGCGGTGAAAGCAGACTATGAGAAAAAAAAATGAAGAAAAGGGGATCAAAGCAAATGTAATGAAGAAGTAAAGTTCCAAATTCAAAGAAGGAGCCCCGCATTTATAGATGAGCGGCAATGGTTCGGCGGTGTTAGTAGCCGACCATTACTGGCTTGCATTTAATGTTTTGGGGAAGTGAACCGAAGGGACGTTTCGGCCACTTCGAGTGCCTACGTCATGGGAATGATGTCATCGTCAGAGACTCCGGAAAATCGAGGTTCAAATCATTTCTTATCATCTTACTCTAAGAAATGCGGGGACTATCTATATACGGTGAAAATCGGCTATTCCCAATTTCCCGAGCTAGAAGGGTCACCTTAAGTCCGAGTTCAGGATGGATCAAGTTCAAGCTCAATGGACTAGGCTCGAGCTTGATGTCACAGTACAAGGCTCGATGAACCAAGCATTCGAGGAACGTCGAAGCCTAATATTACTGGCCTCGAGATAATGCAGTTATGGATTTGTAACAGAATGAGCAAGATTTCTGCCACGTCCCCAAGATCATGGCGCAAATCCCGGAATAAATTTGTACTAATCCGCACTAGACGGTTAGACAACTGTCCCAATAAGATTCTTTACTGTAACGGCTCCCCTATTATATAAAGGGGACCCCAATCATTTGTAAACATCATACCATTGGCAAAGAATATACTCTCTACTTTTCTCGCTCATTGTTCATTAGAATAGTCCTTTAGCTTTATTATTCTTGTTTTATTGTTCTTAATCTGTCTCGAGGTCGCTTTGGCTCGAGGTCACTTTGGCTCGAGGCCGGTACTGCCTAGCAACACTGGTTTGATTTACTCATTTCTTTCATTTATACATTATATATACTTCTCGATTATTAATTAGTATTGAACTAAATCACGTATCTTTAAAATCACAAATCAAATTTAATTGTTACTTGTATTTTCGAGGTAAACACAATTAATTTAAAAAACCTAAAATGTCGAACACATAAACTTCAAATTCTGACTCCGCCTCTGTTTAAAAGTGTCTATGCCGCTACTAGTTGTAAAGAGCTCTTGGTTTTAAAGAATACCATTGGATATGATATTGGATTAATGAAATGACAAATGGAACGAAAGGAGTATGATTCAAAATGGATAATAAGTATAATTCTTCAAATTAAAATTCAATATCATACTCATCTATTGTACATTATAACTATAAATTCATATATGAGTGTTAGCTCAGTTGGTAAAGCACCTCCACCCACGACCGTAGGTCCTAAGTTTGAGTCATATTGGAGTGGAAGTGTGAAAACACTATGTGTGTGTATAATTTAAAATAAATAAACTGTTAGTATAAATGGAATACATTTTCTTCAAACCTGCACCTCATGCTTGATACTTTCAATTGTTATTTTTGAATAAATGAAAGTAGTTGCAAGCCCTTTCTCTCTAAAGGATGCACCTACATTTCTCTTGTAAAGTCACAATCCTAAGCAGCAATGACCCTCCTCAGTGAGTAGGTGTGTCATTGTTTTGAGTACTTCATTGGAGTAGTAAATGATAAAAGTTTATACATATCGTGCATTTATATATAGGGTGGCAATTTGAGCCAAAAGCCATTTAACACGCCCAATCTAGCCAAGGTTGGACCGGTCATTGACCCGTTCATTTTTTGAACTCAGCCCATCTTGACCCAGCCTATCTCAATCCATCTAAAGTTGGGATGATTTTTAGCCCAAATTGATTCATGAGTAACTTTGTAAAATATCTTTGAAATAATTCTTTTTTTGTTTAATATGTTATATTTGACCATAACAGAAGGAAAAAAAATTATTTGATGATTAAACAATTGATAAGAAACAACACACATTGATTAAACCTTGATAAGAGTTGGACGAGTTGAGCTAAGACCTAAATTTTAGCTCATCTTGACCCAACCATATTTTCCTTATCTCCGAATTGTTTTTTCATACAGGGAGAAATCAGTTTATTGTGTGATGCTGCTAGGTACAAGTTGCAGATCTAGCACTACCTTTATATCTCTTTATGTGCCTTATAAAGTGGTTTAAAGTTTGTATGGTATTTCTTTATGTTTGGCTTACTTTCTCCTTATTCTTGAATTTTATAATATACATGGTAGGGGTCCCCGTAAAACCCCACATTATATATAAAGAAAAAAATTTATGACCCAGTCCATCTCAACCTAAGTAATTTTTTGGCGAGTCATTGACCCCTTATTTATTCACTAAGCATATTTTGACCTGTTCAGAATAAGCTCGACCCGTCTATTTGATACCTATAATAGGAGATATGTTTGATTCATTGATTGCTGTATGTTCTTCAACCTTTCAAAAGACAATGTTGTTAATGGCGTCGAGACTCATTCCACGAGATAAGTGCTACTAGAGGTGTACATAAGCCGGGTTGGTTCAATTTTTATCAAAACTAAACCAACCAAATATATCGACTTTGATTGATTCGGTTTTGTCAGAATTTTTTTGTTACATGAATATTACTTTAAACTTACTTTGTTAGAGTTATAATAAAGTTTTGATAAGTGAATATATGTTTTTAAAAAATTGACAAGCATATGATCTATTAATATAATCTTATGGGAGAATTTTTTTAGTAACAGGTGATAGTTATTTTCTTAGTCGAACAATAATTTCTCGTTGATGTGCGTTTTCAAGCTTAATCAAATTTTTATACAAAAATCAATATGAAACCTAAATGATAATATGTTCTATCTTATTTAAAAAATTACCAATAAAATACCATTTCAAAATTCTGAAAAAGACATAAGAGTTTAATAGATCTTGACATATCGAAAAAGATATAAGAGTTTAATATATCTTGACATATGAATATGGAAGAACAAAGAGATGATGCATTTCAATAACACTTGATAACAAAGTTGTTAGGAGTTGTCCTGATTTTCTTACCATATTTAATTTTCCTATCTCTCGAAGGAAAGGGCAACATGTTTACCATAATTGGATTTTTCCTTCTTATAAAAGGAAATTATAATGCTCCTATATTTGGCTAGTCCTTTTTCTTGTAGGAAAAGGTTTGGAGTTCTATAAATTGAGGATCCGCCATTCTCATTCAGTAGCATCCACAATGTAGCCATAGGGTGATTGAGAGTCTTGTTTAGGGGGAGAACTTACGGGACAAGTGTTAGTGTGTCACTTGTATTTGCCTCTTCGCGAGGTTGTTCTCTCAATATTTTGTACTCTCTTTATTTAGTGGATTGCTCATCTCCGCCGTGGATGTAGGTCAGTTGACCGAACCACGTTAAATGTTTGTGTCTCTTTTAGTAGATTTCTCTTTTGTTGTCTGATTTATCGTCGTTCAAGGTTTGCCTTACTAGCTTCCGCATGACACCTGATTTTTTCGATCCTAACAAGTGGTGTCAGAGCGAGGTTCAAGATAGGTTCATCTTGGCGGGTTTAGTTCTAGCCGCAACCTATTTGAAGGTAATCATGATTTTTATCTGAGAAATTTGACCGGAGTGCTACGCACGTTGAGACAAACTTTGTGGTGGAGATTTGGAGATGCGACATGTTGAAGGCTATGTGAAGAAGGTGGATCGAGTTTATTTTGTCAGAAAATTTAGGTCAAGGGGGAGAATTGTTAGGAGTTGTCCTGATTTTCTTACCATATTTAATTTTCCTATCTCTTGAAGGAAAGGGCAACATGTTTATCATAATTGGTTTTTCCTTCTTATAAAAGGAAATTATAATTCTCCTATATTTGGCTAGTCCTTTTTCTTGTAGGAAAAGGTTTGGAGTTCTATAAATTGAGGATCCGCCCATCTCATTCAGTAGCATCCACAATGTAGCCATAGGGGGCTTGAGAGTCTTGTTTAGGGGGAGAACTTACGGGACAAGTGTTAGTGTGTCACTTGTATTTGCCTCTTCGCGAGGTTGTTCTCTCAATATTTTGTACTCTCTTTATTTAGTGGATTGCTCATCTCCACCGTGGATGTACGTCAGTTGACCGAACCACGTTAAATGTTTGTGTCTCTTTTGGTAGATTTCTCTTTTGTTGTTTGATTTATCGTCGTTCAAGGTTTGCCTTACTAGCTTCCGCATGACTCCTGATTTTTTCGATCCTAGCAAAAGTGTGGTACAAGTAGAATCAGTCATTATTTAAAATAAATAAAATTGAATGCACTTTATAGTTCTATTAAATATTACATCACATGAGATGATCACAAATATTTCTAAATATTTTTTAAAGAAAATTCTATATAAAATTATAAAAGTATATATAAAAGTTATATATTTATACATACTCTTTTGATAGACTAAGATCATTACTGTTTAACAATAAAATACAATACAATATAATGCAATACATTACTAACGGTAAATGCATAATATCTAGCTTTTTTGTTGTATTGTATTTTATATTAATTGATAATAGGACAACATAGAATAGTATTATTACGTCAATTGTGTTTTATAATATGTTATCCAATTTTAGCAATCTTTATTGGACCCTGTCTTCAGCTAGCAGATTGAAAATTTTTGGGGAATTTGCAGCCGTACCCTATATTTATGCCACCTTTTAACCTGTACCCTATTTTTAAAAACTATTAATTTCGTAGCCAACTAACAAAAAATCCGTAATAATATGACCATTATACCCCTTCCAAAACAAATAAAAGATGCATCACGCATAAATCAATTTACGGTTCTCCTCCATCACTCCGTCTCTCCTCAGATAGCCTCTCGCAAACCAGATTCAAATTCAAAATTCAAAATTACAAAATACATTGTAAGTATTCAAATTCATATTCAGAATTCAAAATAGTTTTTGAAACTGATTGATTTCATGATATATGTTTTCTGATTGATTGATTGATGTTGTTTGACGGATGAAACATGAACTCTTCACTGATATGCTAAATTTGCATTCTGAATCTGTTTCACGTTGAATTCTAACATCCTAATCCGACAAATTCAAATATGCTGAAGTTTTCCACTGCATAATATGCGGAAATTTTTGGTTTATTTGCTAAACAAGCTGAGTTTTTACATATGCTGAAGTATTTGTCTTGTAGTGCCACGACCCGGATTTCCCACCCTCGGGAGTCATGATGGTGCCTACTCGTGAAAGCTAGGCAAGCCAACTAGTTTAACTATTTACCTTGTTTCCATTTTTAATCCGATAATAATTAAGAACCAACATTGAAATAACAACAGAATTTAAATAGGTGGAAGACTAAGTTGCAAAGTTTAAATAATACTGCTAATACCAATCCATAACAAATCTACCCAAGACTGGTGTCACAACTTCATAGACTGTCTAAGAGTACTACAAGCAAAAGGTCTGATGGAAATAACACAACTCTGTCTCTCGAAATACATGAAAGAAACAAGAATAATAGATAGAAGGATACGCCATGGCCTGCGGATGCCTGCAGGACTACCTCGGGTCACCTGATGAACACGAAACAGCTATCTCACTGCAGTCCGTAATCTACAGCACTGGGATCTGCACAAAAGAGTGCAGAATGTAGTATTAGCACAACCGACCCCATGTGCTGGTAAGTGCCTGGCCTAACCCCGGCGAAGTATTGACGAGGCTAGGACCAGACTACCAAATAAACCTGTACAGTTAAATCATATACAACGGAAATAAAGGCAGATATTTACAGTTAAAAAGGGGAGGGGGAAAACATGCTGCGGGGAGTATCATATAACAACAGAATACCAAAGAGTAATGTAGAGAAATCGAAATTCAATTGCTAACAAGAATAAGAGAAACAAACACAGAATTCTAACAAGAATAAGCGAAACAACACAATATTCACTTTCATCTCTTTCTTGTTGCAGGCGTGCAACCCGATCCCATTTTGAATATCTTGTTGCAGGCGTGCAACCCGATCCCATTTCATATATCTTGTTGCAGGCGTGCAACCCGATCCCATTTCATATACCTTTTTGCAGGCGTGCAACCCGATCCCATTTCATATATTACCGTTGCAGGCGTACAACCCGCTCCCATTTTCTATATTCCGTTGCAGGCGTGCAACCCGCTCCCATTTCACATATTACCGTTGCAGGCGTGCAACCCGCTCCCATCTCTTTTATAACCACCAATCAAAAGAATCCCGGCAAGGGGACAATAATATTAAAATAAACATCCCGGCAAGGGAACAATAATGATAATAACATCCCGGCAAGGGAACTACAATGATAATAACATCCCGCCAAGGGAACAATAATGATAATAGCATCCCGGAAAGGGAACAATAATAAAATCTTCATATGAAATGCAATAAACCACAACGGAGGCGTAATAATTACAATACAAGACACACGGGCATGCTTGACACCGACGTATAGATACTCGTCACCATGCCTATACGTCGTACTCCACAATTAACACGTAACAAATAAGACTCGACTCCTAATCCCTCAAGCTAAGGTTAGACCAAACACTTACCTCGATGCCAAGAACACAATTCACGTCTCAACTATCGCTTTACCCCTTGATTTCACCACCAATTCGCTCGTATCTAGTCACAAGTTACTTATTTACATCAATAAACGCTAAATGAATCAATTCTAATGCTGGAAAAGGAATTTTCCAAAGTTTTTACCCAAACAGTCAAAAATCGCCCCCGGGCCCACATGGTCAAAACCCGAGGTTCGAAGCAAAACCCGATTACCCATTCCCCCACGAACCCAAATATATAATTCGTTTTGAAATCGGACCTCAAATCGAGGTCCAAATCCCCAATTTTTGAAAAACCTAGGTTCTACCCAAAACACTAATTTTCCCCATGAAAATCATTGATTTTGTGTTGAAATTATGCTAAAAGATGTTAATGATTGAAGGAAACGAGTTAAAATTGACTTACAATCGATTTGGAAGAAGAGTTGTTCTTGAAAAATCGGCCTAGGGAGTTTATGTTTTGAAGAGATGTGAAAAATAGTTGATTTTCGGCTAAGTATAAAAATTACAAGTTGCAGATATGGGAATCGCGAACAGGGTTCGCAATGCGAACCCCGATCCCTGCTAGGCTCGCATTTGAGAAGGGGGTTCTCGCATTTGCGAGTTGGGAATTGCGAAGATTGCGTCGCATTTGCGACTACTGGTTAGGAGGGGAGTCATCGCATTTGCGATGGATTTCCTCGCAATTATGAGGTAGCTGGCCTGGGCCATTGATCGCATTTGCGACAAGGCCTTCGCATTTGCGAGCCAAGCTTCGCAAATGCGAAGCATGCAGGCCTGCAATGCACAGCTGAAAGTCTGCAATTTCCTCAAGTCCAAAATCTACCCCGTGGCCTATCCAAAACTCACCCGAGCCCTCGGGGCTCCAAACCAAATATGCACACCAACCTAAAAACATCATACGGACTCGCTCGTGCATTCAAATCACTAAAATAACATCAACAACTATGAATTTAACATCAAAAACATGAAATTTCTCAAGAACTTCAAATTTTCTATTTTTCTCAAAAACTATCCGATTCACGTCGTTTCAAATCCGTTTCTCACCAAATTTCACAGACTTATCTTAAATCACATATAAGACCTATACCGGGCGCCGGAACCAAAATACGGGCCCGATACCATCAAGTTTTAATCATATTTCATTTCCAAAACTCATAAATAATTTCAGAAAATAATTTTCTTTAAAAATTCATTTCTCGGGCTTATGACCTAGGAATTTGATTCCGGGCATACGCCCAAGTCCCATATTTTCCTACGGACCCTCGGGACCGTCAAATCACGGGTCCGAGTCCGTTTACCCAAAATATTGACCGAAGTCAAATTAATTCATTTTAAAGTCAAAATTCACCATTTTCACAGATTCTCACATAATGGCTTTCCGGTTATGAGCCCGAACTGCACACGCAAATCAAGGTGAGGTAAAAAGGAGGTTTTTAGGCCTTGGAACATTGAATTTGTTTCTAGAACAAATGATGACTTTTTGGTTCATCACATGTAGTTTAATCAAGCTGAAGTTATTTAGTTCATATGTAAAAACTTTCGGAAAACGAGCTGAAACATAGCTGCACTGGGCAAAAATAAAACATAAATTAAAATTTCCTATTGCACAAAAACTATTGCACTGAGCTGAAACATAGCTGCATGGGATGCTGAAGTGTTTTAGTTCATCTTCAAAAACTTCAGCATAAAGTGCTGAAGTTTTTTAGTTAATCTTAAAAAACTTCAGCAGAACGACCTGAAGTTTTCCACTGCATAATATGCGGAATTTTTCAGTTTATTTGCTAAACAGGTTGAGTTTTGACATATGCTGAAGTATTTGTCTTGTAGTTTAATCAAGCTGAAGTTATTTTTCGTATGTTAAAACTTTAGGAAAACGAGCTGAAACATAGCTGGACGATGCAAAAATAAAACATAAATTAAAATTACATATTGCACAAAAACTTCAACATGTGATGCTGTAGTTTTTTAGTTCATCTTTAAAAACTTCAGCAGAACGAGCTGAAGATTTCTTCCTACACTACGTAAAAATAAAACATAAATTAAAATTTAATATTGAACAAAAACTTCAGCATGGGATGTGCTGAAGTTGTTAAGTTCATTTGGGAAAACTTCAGCACCTAACAAGCTGAAGTTTTTGTCTTGGATTCATTAACTTTGTCGTATAGCTTTTTCAAATAACTTCAGCCCATTGTGCTGAAGTTAGTTAGTTCATTTCTAAAAACTTCAGCACTTATTGAGCTGAAGTTTTTGTGCTGGATTCATTAATTTTGTCATACAAATTTTTCAAAAACTTCAGCAGAACCAGCATGGGATGCTAAAGTTTTTTAGTTTATCTTTAAAAACTTTAGCAGAACCAGCTGAAGTTTTCCTCCTACACTATATATTTTATTAATTTTTTTGGAAAAACTTCATACCAAAAAATGCTTAAGTTTTTCGGAATATGTAAAATATTTTTCATTTAATTTTTAGTATACTGAAGTTTTTTAGTTCATCTACTAAAACATGCTTAATATCTTGTCCTGCAATATGTAATTTTCGAATAAGTTTTTGTTAATTTCTCTGTTAAAAAGGATTAATATTAAAGAAAAATGCACAAAACATTAATACAAAATATCATTTTCATTAAATAAATAAACATAATAAAATTGTAATATTAGTTCATTCTTGAAACTTCAGCAAGGAGCTGAAGTTTTCGTACCTGCACTTTGTATTTTATTATGATTTTTGGAAGTACTTCATCCAAAAATACTAATTTTACGGTATGAGTTTTGTTAATTCCTGCTTGTAGTTANTTTAGTATACTGAAGTTTTTTTAGTTCATCTACTAAAACATGCTTAATATCTTGTCCTGCAATATGTAATTTTCGAATAAGTTTTTGTTAATTTCTCTGTTAAAAAGGATTAATATTAAAAGAAAAATGCACAAAAACATTAATACAAAAATATCATTTTTCATTAAATAAAATAAAACATAAATTAAAATTGTAATTATTTAGTTCATTCTTGAAAACTTCAGCAAAGGGAGCTGAAGTTTTCGTCCTGCACTTTGTATTTTATTATGATTTTTGGAAGTACTTCATACCAAAAAATACTTAATTTTCGGATGAGTTTTTGTTAATTCCTGCTGTAGTTATTTAGTTCATTTCCTCTGTCATTTTTCGAGTTTGAAGAAAATTAATATTAAAAAATAAAATAAATGCACAAAAAACTTAAATCAAAAATAGAATATTTCATTAACAAATAAAAAGATAAATTAAAATTACATAAAAAGCAAATAACATAATAATCCTTTAACTAAAAGGATTATACAAAAAAAAACTAATTGTCCATATCATCATCATCATCATCGTCACTGCCAGATGGACGAGCATCTTCATCACCCAGACTATCAAATTTCACCAACATCTCAAGCCTATCAAGCTTGTTGTTGATTTCTTCCAGCTCTGTGTCGTACTTCTTTATGATCTCATCCAGTTTGAGCTCAAAAGCCTCTATTACGTCTTGCTTTATTTCGTCAACAATTTGTCTTATTACAACATCCATTTTTCTTCGTTTTGTATTCTATCTGCTAAAAGATATGTGTTTGAGTGAATAAACTCACAAGGCATAGCGTACTTATATAGGCGAAAAAAACTTCTCCATAGTATATGAAAAGGCATAGAGGAATTTTAAACATCTAACGAAAATCGTGCATGAACGTGATAGGAATGTAATTATTGAACTCACACATACCCTAACGCAAAATAATTACTACTTTAATTGTGTTTGTATACTATACAATTAATGCACTCTAAAAATTTGATCCTGAAACATACTGAAGTTTATTTAGTTCATTTGCTAAAACTTCAGCTCCTTGTGCTGAAGTTAGTTAGTTCATTTCTAAAAACTTCATCACTTAGTAAGCTGAAGTTTTTGTCCTGCATTAATTAATTTTGTCATACAAATTTTTCAAAAACTTCAGCCCATTGTGCTGAAGTTAGTTGTTAGTTCATTTCTAAAAACTTCAGCACCTAGTAAGCCGAAGTTTTTGTCCTGAATTCATTAATTTTATCATACAGATTTTTCAAAAACTTCAGCCCGTTGTGCTGAAGTTTTTAAGTTCATTTCTGAAAACTTCAGCACCTAACAAACTGAAGTTTTTGTCCTGAATTAATTAATTTTGTCGTAGAGCTTTTTCAAATAACTTCAGCCCATTGTGCTGAAATTAGTTAGTTCATTTCTAAAAACTTCAGCACTTGTAAGCTGATATTTTTGTCCTGGATTCATTAATTTTATCATACAGATTTTTCAAAAACTTCAGCCCATTGTTCCGAAATTAGTTAGTTCATTTCTAAAAACTTCAACACTTAGTAAGCCGAAGTTTTTGTCCTGGATTCATTAATTTTGTCATACAGATTTTTCAAAAACGTCAGCCATTGTTCTCAAGTTAGTTAGTTCATTTCTAAAAACTTCAGCACTTAGTAAGCTGAAGTTTTTGTCCTGGATTAATTAATTTTGTCAAACAGATTTTTCAAAAACTTCAGCCCATTTGTGCTGAAGTTAGTTAGTTCATTTCTAAAAACTTCAGCACTTAGTAAGCTGATGTTTTTGTCCTGGATTCATTAATTTTGTCATACAGATTTTTCAAAAACTTCAGCCATTTGTGCTGAAGTTAGTTAGTTCATTTCTAAAAACCAGCATGGGATGCTGAAGTTTTTTAGTTTATCTTAAAAAACATCAGCAGAACGAGCTGAAGTTTTCCTCCTACACTATGTACTTTATTATTTTTTTTGGAAAAACTTCATACCAAAAAATGCTTAAGTTTCCGGAATATGTAAAACATTATTCATATAATTTTTAGTATGCTTATATTTTTTTAGTTCATCTGCTAAAACATGCTTAATATTTTGTCCTGCATTTTCGGATAAGTTTTTGTTAATTCCTCTGTTATTTTCTAAGTTTAAAAAGGATTAGTATTAAAAGAAAAACGCTTTAAAACATTAATACAAAAATTTCATTTTTCATTACATAAAATAAAATATAAATTAAAATTATAATTATTTAGTTCATTCTTGAAAACTTCAGCAAAGGGAGCTGAAGTTTTCCTCCTGCACTTTATATTTTATTATGATTCTTTGGAAATAGTTCATACCAAAAAATGCTTAATTTTCGGATGAGTATTTTTTTTAATTCCTCCTGTAGTTATTTAGTTCATTTCCTCTGTCATTTTTCGTGTTTGAAGAGAATTAATATTAAAAAAAACGTAAATAAAAAAGATCAAAAACAGAAATTTTCATTAAATAAAATAAAACTACATAAAAAAATAATATAATAATCCTTTATCTAAATGGATTATACAAAAAAAAAAACTAATCGTCCATATCATCATCATCATCGTCGTCACTGTGGGATGGACGAGCATCTTCATCATCAAGATTATCAAATTTCACAAACATCTCAAGCCTAACAAGCTTGGTGTTGATTTCTTCCAGCTCCCTGTCATACTTCTCTATGAGCTCATCCAGTTTGAGCTCAAAAGCCTCTATTATGTCTTGCTTTATCTCGTCAACTATTTGCCTTATTACAACATCCATTTTTCTTCGTTTTGTATTTTATCTGCTAAAATATATATATTTGAGTGAATAAACTCACAAGGCATAGCGCTCTTATATAGGCGAAAAAAACTTCTCCATGGTATATGAAAAGGCATAGAGGAATTTTAAACGTCTAACGAAAATCGTGCATGAACGTGATAGGAATGTAATTATTACACTAACACATACCCCAAAGCAAAATACTTACTACTTTAATTGTGTTTGTATACTATACAATTAATGCACTGTAAAAACTTCATGCTGAAACATACTGAAGTTTATTTAGTTCATTTGCTATAACTTCAGCCCAATGTGCTGAAGTTGGTAAGTTCATTTCTGAAAACTTCAGCATCTAACAAGTCCTGGATTAATTAATTTTGTCGTACAGCTTTTTCAAATAACTTCAGCCCATTTTGCTGAAGTTAGTTAGTTCATTTCTAAAAACTTCAGCACTTAGTAAGCTGAAGTTTTTGTCCTGGATTCATTAATTTTGTAATGCAGATTTTTCAAAAACTCCAGCCCATTGTGCTGAAGTTAGTTAGTTCATTTCTAAAAACTTCAGCACTTAGTAAGCTGAAGTTTTTGTCCTGGATTCATTAATTTTGTCATACAGATTTTTCAAAAAACTTCAGCAGTAGATGCTGAAGTGATTTAGTTCTTTTGTAAAAACTTCAGGACAAACAACCTAAAAGTTTTCCTCCTGCACTATGTAATTTTGTCCTGCATGCTGAAGTTAAATTTTATTTATGCTTAAGTCTTGTCCTGCTTTAATCACCTTCTGCATCAGCTTTTTTTCGAAAACTTCACTATCAACAAGCTGAAATATTCTACTATATTTTCTCAACTTCAGCTTCATAATTAAATTCTTCTGTTCACTTTCCTAATACTTGGCACTAAACATGCTTCTGCAGGATGAGCTCGATTTGCGTTGTTATTGATTTCAAAGGGAGGTGGACTCTTGATTTCAAATACTTGGATCATGATCCAAAACTTGTTCTGCTTAATAAGCAAGTATCACTAAATACTTTCCTGAAGAAAATTAGTGAAGTTACAAATATTGATTCAAGCAAAAATTCACTAAAGGTATGGTTTGATATCAAACTAAATACAAACAAAGGAATGCTTGTAACTTCAGATGAAGAACTCAGTACCTGTATACATATCCTTACAACTGATTTAGCTTACAAGAATTGCCATTTCGTCGTCGAAAAAATACAACATTTAGAATCTGCAGCATTCAAACAATCTCTTGCATATACAATAGATTCAGAACCATTTGTTGATTATCAACATGAACTAGGACAGCCAATAATGGAACTAGAGAACGAGCAACAACCTTCTAACATTACAGCTGCTTCAGAATATACAATGCTGCAACAATTACCCGTTCCTCCAATAAATTCATACCAGTTTGTCGATGACCAAGAAGAAGAAGGACAGCTAATAATGCAAATTGACAACCAACACACAATCCAACAAAGTTTTTTGTTACCTTCTGCAATGATAAGCAACAACGAAAATGAAGTAAAGATGGAGCTTATACCAATAACATCAGATAGAATTGAAGACATTGCTGAAACTTCTAGTGCTTCTCAGAAATCAAGAAAAAGAGTGACGAGAAAGCTGAAAGAATCTCCACCATGTAAAATACTTAGGCACGATGCGTTGCCTGAGGAAGTAAGAGTCGGATCAATTTTTAAGAACAAACAAAACATGACTAAATTTTTCTGCAGCTTGGAGATAAACCAGAAAGTTGAATTCACTGCTGCTCGATCATGTTCAAAGAGATACGAGCTGAAATGCATCGTGGAGAATGTGGTTTAAATGTACGTGCTACCACGATAAAAAATTCCACACTATTTAGGGTGATAAAATATCATAACAACCATGAATGCTCGGTTGATGCAAGAAAATCAGATCAGAAGCATGCTACATCAAATTTTATAAGTGAACAAATTATATAACATGTTCGAGACAAAAAGATAGAGGTTACACCCGCCTTTGTAGAAAATGAAATGAAAAAGAATTTTGGAATTGACATTGGTTATCACAAGGCATGGCGCGCTATTCAAAAAGCTGTTGCTTGCACAAGGGGAACATCGGAAGAGAACTACCAGATTCTTCCTTCATACCTACACATGATGGTGCAAAAAAACTCAGGAACGTATACAAGCATAAAAAGAGATGAGCAGAATAGGTAAGCAAAACAATACTAACCATCAGACTGAAGTTTCAAATGTTCCTATTTGAAAAACTCCACACCTTATGATTTGTTTTTTTGTGTTTCTGTCACGACCCTAAACCCAGACCCGGTCGTGATGGCGCCTCTCGTGAAGACAAGGCAGCCGACATACCCAATTCGAAGTTAAACAGCTAAACAACAATACAATAGGCTAAAACATGATTTAATAATGCTAAACAGCAATACAATATCATAACAAGGCGGAAGTACAACCCAACCACAGCCCGATACCGGGGTGTCACTAGTCATGAGCATCTACCAAGTCTAAATACAACTGATAAATCTGAAATTTACTCAGTACAGTCTAATAGAATGACGAGAGAGAAAACAGTGCTGCGAACGTCGACATCTACCTTGCTAACTCCACTGACAACTGCCACCAAGCTTAGAAAATACCTAAATCTGCACACAAGGTGCAGGGAGTAAACATGAGTACTGCCAACTCAGTGAGTAATAATCATAAATAAAGTCTGAGTGATAAGAAATCACGAAAAGAGCATCAACATGCTGTATAGAAGCAGTTTCAAAATCCAGTAAGAAAGCAATGAAGCTGTAAAATCCTTTAAAACATCTTAGCTCAGTTTAAACTCTTTTGAAAATGACTTTTTCAATAGTTGCGCAAATGAATGCAGAACAACTAGTGCAAGTAAGCACAGAAATCCGCCCCTCGGGCACAAATGCACAATTAAGCAAGTAAATGACAGGCAAATAAGAAAGATAAGCACATAAGGTTCGCCCCTCGGGCACCATATCAACAAATTCGCCCCTCGGGCAATATCTCAAAACAGTACCAGCCCCTCGGGCAATCACATAGAACAGTACCAGCCCCTCGGGCAATCACATAGAACAATACCAGCCCCTCGAGCTATATCACACATCACACTGGGTACCCGCGCTCACTGGGGGTGTGCAAACTTCGGGAGGGGCCCCTTNATTGTTTTTACTGGTTTCTTACCATATTTTCAGACAATTGAACTCAGTCCTAGTATTTAGTACTGTTTTGCAAACTCAACCACTTTTTCTCAAAACTTGGAACTTAAATAATATTTCTAATGAAGTTTGGGCTGAATATTTCTATATTATTGTGCCCGAGGGGCTTATATGATTCTGGACTGAGTATGGGATCGGGCTGCGCCGCAGCAGTATTATATTGATATTGATATGAGGCTTAGGGCCTAATGGATGCCACGAGATGGCTTGATATTGCGCTTGGGCCGTAAGGGGCCCCTCCCGGAGTCTGCCCACCCCCATTGAGCGCCGTCGACGATAAATAAATGGAGCGGGCTGCACGCCTCAGCGGGTACTAGAGAGTACCGTACTATTTGTTGCATGTCTTAATTGATTCTCATTCATTTACTTATCTGTTGCAGCATCATTGTTTGCATTGGTTTATTGAGTTGACATTATCTAGATTAAACTGCTATAATTATAGCTTACATTGTGCCTATCCAGGATTTCTTACTCTCACCCCTTATTTATGTTTATTACTCTCTGGGTTGGAAGTAGTCACATTACTCCCTGCACCTTGTGTGCAGATCTATGTGCACCCACTGAGGCTGAGTGAGGATTTCTCTGCCGAGTATCATATTTGGGAGCATCAAGGTAGCTGCATGACGTCCGCAGTCCTGATCTTCCCATCTAACCTATTTGCTTTATTTTCGCATTTCTTTAGAGCAATATGTAGTAGGTTGACACCCGTGTATTGGAGGCTCAGACTTGTGACACCGGATTCTTCGGGCTGTGTAGTAGTATTTCTACTTGGGTTTTCCGCATGTTTTAATTATATTTCAGAGTTTCAGTATTATGGCTTAGTAATTATTTGTGTTATTTGAATCATGAACTGTATAAAAAGGGTTAAGGTTGTTGAATTGGTAGGGCTTGCCTAGCAGTGTGTTGGGCGCCATCACGATCGGGGTTGGGGTCGTGACAAGTTGGTATTAGAGCCTAGGTTACTTGGTCTCGCGAGTCATGAGCCGATTTAGTAGAGTCTCGTGGATCGGTACGGAGACGTCTGTACTTATCCTCGAGAGGCTGTAGAACCTTTAGGAAAACTTCACATTCTTGAATTCTTATCATGCGTCCTTGATTCAGCTTGAAAAGAAACTCTTGAAATTCCTTCCACGTGTTCGTACGCGTGCATGAGCGCTCAGTATCAGATGTGCCTTGATGGCTTGTGATTCCCCGATCGAGGGGCGAGATGTAATCTCTGTGAGTTTATGTTGGTCCAGTGTGGAGGACTTGAGGCCGGATATTTTCCTATGGCTTGATCACCGAGGTGCTGATTATGTGAGTAAGTGTTTCGAACTTATATGTTCGGCATTGCCCCTATCAGTGGGGTGACGGCTGGTTAGATACGTGGTGAGTATGTTAGTGCTGCAAGGTGCATCTATGTGACTTGGAGGTGATGAGGAAGGCCTACTGGATGATAGAAGAACTATTAGGTGTTTGAATTCCATTGCGATTCGAGGTATAGCCTGAGTTATGGGCGCGTGAAGAATCTTTTCATATTTCCAGTTGAGAGTGAAGTAAAAAATTTATGTTGCGGTATGAGTTCAGACTCAGGAAGACTAAGCGACTGCGTACAGTTTAGGACGGTGGAAGGTATACAGAAATGGTAGTTGGAGGCAAAACAAGTGGGTCATCTCCTGCGGAGTGTTCTAAAGTTGTGTGATCCTTATGTTATCTATTAGAAGATCTTATTTACAAGTGAAGAAAATGTGTTGACATCTAAATTGGATCGCCTAGAGAGTGTGCTTAACTATTGTGTGAGTGAATGCGAGATTTGCAGAAGAGTTAAAAAAAAATTCTAGATGATTTGTGTTTCCACAAGCTTATGAAGGATTGAGTTTAATCTCACTATAGTATTAAGGCAGCAATGGAGTATGTGCGTTATGAGTTGTTGGGAGTGTTTTGATCTATGGCTTCGAGCCAAGTTGGGGAGTTTGCTATTGATTAGCTAATTGTACGGTTATATGCTATATTGGTTCCGGTTTGAGGCATGCTGGCGAATCAGTTCTGGTTGCGGAAATTGAGCCGAGGATGGAACGAGTGAAGCAAAATTTTGACAAAGGTTATATGGTGCTTCGTAGATGTGTGAGAATCACAGGATGTCTTAAGCTGTTGTTGGTAAAGAATGCTCGGTGCATGGAGCAGGAAGATGTTTATTTGTATTGGGATGAGGTCATATCCTGCGGTGTCAGACTGCTAATGAGGCACGAGTGGTTATGTTCGTTTGATCAGGTGAATTTCAGTTTGAATAAGAAGTAAATGACTCTCGAGAATGATTTTAATGTGTTCAAGATTCTACATGTAACAATCACGTGTCTTAAGGTTGTGTATGTGGTTAGAGACTGTGTTTTCATTGGAAAAGGTCAAGACTTGTGGTATTTTATGTTAATTATCGGATTCTATGTATCAGTATCTGGAAAGTAAAGGTAACGGATTTAGATTCGCAGGAAGTTCTTCAGAGTAAAGTATTTTGGAATGTGGTGTTTCTAGGAATATTTGAGAGAGGATTCAGCGGCTTATGGGTCTTAGACAGTGTGGTCTTGTGCTTGGGTCTCGTGTAGTGAGCCTGGGTTAAGGAACTGTGGTGCTACAGTAAGGGGGAATATCAAGTTGATGATGAATCAGAGGGAAATTAGATAGATGGAATAGCTTGATAGTANGTCGTATAGCTTTTTCAAATAACTTCAGCCCATTGTGCTGAAGTTAGTTAGTTCATTTCTAAAAACTTCAGCACTTAGTAAGCTGATGTTTTTGTCCTAGACTAATTAATTTCGTCATACAGATTTTTCAAAAACTTCAGCCCATTTGTGCTGAAGTTAGTTAGTTCATTTCTAAAAACTTCAGCACTTAGTAAGCTGAAGTTTTTGTCCTGAATTTATTAATTTTGTCATACAGATTTTTCAAAAACTTCAGCCTATTGTGCTGAAGTTAGTTAGTTCATTTCTAAAAACTTCAGCACTTATTGAGCTGAAGTTTTTGTGCTGGATTCATTAATTTTGTCATACAAATTTTTCAAAAACTTCAGCAGAACCAGCATGGGATGCTAAAGTTTTTTAGTTTATCTTTAAAAACTTTAGCAGAACCAGCTGAAGTTTTCCTCCTACACTATATATTTTATTAATTTTTTTTGGAAAAACTTCATACCAAAAAATGCTTAAGTTTTTCGGAATATGTAAAATATTTTTCATTTAATTTTTAGTATACTGAAGTTTTTTTAGTTCATCTACTAAAACATGCTTAATATCTTGTCCTGCAATATGTAATTTTCGAATAAGTTTTTGTTAATTTCTCTGTTAAAAAGGATTAATATTAAAAGAAAAATGCACAAAAACATTAATACAAAAATATCATTTTTCATTAAATAAAATAAAACATAAATTAAAATTGTAATTATTTAGTTCATTCTTGAAAACTTCAGCAAAGGGAGCTGAAGTTTTCGTCCTGCACTTTGTATTTTATTATGATTTTTGGAAGTACTTCATACCAAAAAATACTTAATTTTCGGATGAGTTTTTGTTAATTCCTGCTGTAGTTATTTAGTTCATTTCCTCTGTCATTTTTCGAGTTTGAAGAAAATTAATATTAAAAAATAAAATAAATGCACAAAAAACTTAAATCAAAAATAGAATATTTCATTAACAAATAAAAAGATAAATTAAAATTACATAAAAAGCAAATAACATAATAATCCTTTAACTAAAAGGATTATACAAAAAAAAACTAATTGTCCATATCATCATCATCATCATCGTCACTGCCAGATGGACGAGCATCTTCATCACCCAGACTATCAAATTTCACCAACATCTCAAGCCTATCAAGCTTGTTGTTGATTTCTTCCAGCTCTGTGTCGTACTTCTTTATGATCTCATCCAGTTTGAGCTCAAAAGCCTCTATTACGTCTTGCTTTATTTCGTCAACAATTTGTCTTATTACAACATCCATTTTTCTTCGTTTTGTATTCTATCTGCTAAAAGATATGTGTTTGAGTGAATAAACTCACAAGGCATAGCGTACTTATATAGGCGAAAAAAACTTCTCCATAGTATATGAAAAGGCATAGAGGAATTTTAAACATCTAACGAAAATCGTGCATGAACGTGATAGGAATGTAATTATTGAACTCACACATACCCTAACGCAAAATAATTACTACTTTAATTGTGTTTGTATACTATACAATTAATGCACTCTAAAAATTTGATCCTGAAACATACTGAAGTTTATTTAGTTCATTTGCTAAAACTTCAGCTCCTTGTGCTGAAGTTAGTTAGTTCATTTCTAAAAACTTCATCACTTAGTAAGCTGAAGTTTTTGTCCTGCATTAATTAATTTTGTCATACAAATTTTTCAAAAACTTCAGCCCATTGTGCTGAAGTTAGTTGTTAGTTCATTTCTAAAAACTTCAGCACCTAGTAAGCCGAAGTTTTTGTCCTGAATTCATTAATTTTATCATACAGATTTTTCAAAAACTTCAGCCCGTTGTGCTGAAGTTTTTAAGTTCATTTCTGAAAACTTCAGCACCTAACAAACTGAAGTTTTTGTCCTGAATTAATTAATTTTGTCGTAGAGCTTTTTCAAATAACTTCAGCCCATTGTGCTGAAATTAGTTAGTTCATTTCTAAAAACTTCAGCACTTGTAAGCTGATATTTTTGTCCTGGATTCATTAATTTTATCATACAGATTTTTCAAAAACTTCAGCCCATTGTTCCGAAATTAGTTAGTTCATTTCTAAAAACTTCAACACTTAGTAAGCCGAAGTTTTTGTCCTGGATTCATTAATTTTGTCATACAGATTTTTCAAAAACGTCAGCCATTGTTCTCAAGTTAGTTAGTTCATTTCTAAAAACTTCAGCACTTAGTAAGCTGAAGTTTTTGTCCTGGATTAATTAATTTTGTCAAACAGATTTTTCAAAAACTTCAGCCCATTTGTGCTGAAGTTAGTTAGTTCATTTCTAAAAACTTCAGCACTTAGTAAGCTGATGTTTTTGTCCTGGATTCATTAATTTTGTCA
>NW_017675057.1:54823-60376 GCF_001879085.1 Nicotiana attenuata
GTGCAGGGAGTAAAATGAGTACTGCCAACTCAGTGAGTAATAATCATAAATAAAGTCTGAGTGATAAGAAATCACGAAAAGAGCATCAACATGCTGTATAGAAGCAGTTTCAAAATCCAGTAAGAAAGCAATGAAGCTGTAAAATCCTTTAAAACATCTTAGCTCAGTTTAAACTCTTTTGAAAATGACTTTTTCAATAGTTGCGCAAATGAATGCAGAACAACTAGTGCAAGTAAGCACAGAAATCCGCCCCTCGGGCACAAATGCACAATTAAGCAAGTAAATGACAGGCAAATAAGAAAGATAAGCACATAAGGTTCGCCCCTCGGGCACCATATCAACAAATTCGCCCCTCGGGCAATATCTCAAAACAGTACCAGCCCCTCGGGCAATCACATAGAACAGTACCAGCCCCTCGGGCAATCACATAGAACAGTACCAGCCCCTCGGGCAATCACATAGAACAATACCAGCCCCTCGAGCTATATCACACATCACACTGGGTACCCGCGCTCACTGGGGGTGTGCAAACTTCGGGAGGGGCCCCTTACGGCCCAAGCGCAATATTAAGCCACCTCGTGGCAAACAATCTCAGGCCCTCGGCCTCATAATCAAATCACTGTATCACCGCTGCGGCGTGCAGTCCGATCCCAAAGATATGTATCACTGTTGCGGCGTGCAGCCCGATCCCAAAGATATCCTCACAACACAGGCCCTCGGCCTTACTCAGTCAAAAATCACGTAAGCCTCTCGGGCAACAGTAAAATAGTATTTCTCAGCCCAAAACATCATTTAAATATCATTTGAGTATTAAAACAGAGTAAACATGGCTGAGTTTAGAAAACAGTGGGAAATAACATGACTGAGTTCAAGTATAAAGCCAAAATAGTGAGGAAACATCAACAACAATCCCCGAAGGGTTCAAATAATTGGCACGGAGCCCAAATATGGTATACAGCCCAAATAATGATGATAGCAAATAGATTTCAATTAAATACGCGATAAAATCATCAATCGGGACGGACCAAGTCACATCTCTAATAGTGCACGGCCCCACGCTCATCATTAAGCGTGTGCCTCACATCAATATAGCACTACGATGTGCAATCCGGGGTTTCAAACCCTCAGAACATCATTTACAATAATTACTCACCTCGAACCGGCTAAGTCCCCAACTCGCGATGCCTTTGCCCTTCGAATTGGCCTCCACGTGCGTCGAATCTATCCAAAATCAGAACGAATACGTCACAATATGCTAAGGGAACAAAGCCCAAGCGAAAGAAATCGAAAAATACCAAAAATCCCGAAATTAGCAAAACCTGAGCCCCAGGCCCACTTCTCGAAACTCAGAAATTTTTACATCAACGGATTCCTTATCTCCCCACGAGTTTATGCATATAAAGAACACCAAAATCGGAGTCCAAATGGCCCCTCAAAATCCCAAATCAAAATTCCAAAATTCCAAGCCCTAGCTCTTCCATTTTTAGTTCAAGTTCCATAAATTTCTCGGTAGATTTCACAATAGAATCAAGTTTTAGGTCCGAAATTCTTACCTCCAAACGTTTCTCCTTGAATCCCTCTTTAATCTCCTTCAAAAAGCTCCCAAAATTGCCAACTATGGAGGAAATGAGCCTCGAAATCGCGGAAGAAACGACTTAAAATTCTGCCCAGGTCTGACTGCCCTTCTTCGCGAACGCGATAAAACTCTCGCGTTCGTGAAGCACAAACATACGTTGACCGGATTTTTCCTCTACGCGAACGCGACATGCCAGATGCGAACGCGATGCACCTTCTACCTACACCTTCGCGATCGCGAACACCTTCACGCGAACATGATGAATATATTACCTTGGACCCATCTGACTCAAATCCTTCTTCGCGATCGCGTATACCCGCTCGCGAACGCGATGAGATCCCTTCACAAGCCTTCGCGAACGCGGCCTAGACTCTCGCGAACGCGTAGCTTACAAAAACCCAGCCCTTCGCGAACGCGAGCTCCCCTTCGCGAACGCGGAGGCCAAAACACCTGCAACTGCTGGAACAAAAATCTGCAACTTTCAAACTCCAAAAATAATCCGAATGACTACCCGAAACTCACCCGAGGCCCCCGGGACCTCAACCAAAGGCACCTACACATCCTAAAACCTTATTCAAACTTGTTCCAATCATCAAAACACCTCAAACAACATCAAATTACTCAAAACACATCGGATTCAAGCATAAGTTTCTAAAATCTTCCGAAATACGCTTTCGATCAAAAACCCAACCAAACCACGTCCGAATGACCTGAATTTTACACACACAACCCAAATGACACAACGAAGCTACTGCAACTCTTGGAATTCCATTCCGAACCCCGGATCAAAATCTCACCTACCAACCGGAAATCGCCAAAATATCAACTTCGCCAATTCAAGCCTAATTCTACTCCGGACCTCCAAAACCCATTCCGATCACACTCCTAAGTCACAAATCACCTCCCGAAGCTAACCGAACCATCGGAATTCACATCTGAGCCCTCTAACACTTACGTCAACATCCGGTTGACTTTTCCAGCTTAAGCTTTCTTAAAAGAGACTAAGTGTCTCAAACCTCACCAAAACTAATCCGGATTCAATCCGACCAACCCGATACCTCAAAACACAGATGAACAAAGCAAATAGGAGCAGAAATGGGGGAAACAGACCGGTAACTCATGAGACGACTGGCCGAATCGTCACATCCTCCCCAACTTACACAAACGTTCGTCCTCGAACGTGCCCAGAGTTGTTCCAAAAGCCAACCAATCGCCGAATACCCTTACCACGCATATACCCGGGGGTGATCCCACATCACCCTATCTCATATAGCTCCGATAACACATAGAGACTAAAATTTCACAATCCAATCTAGCCCATAAACCATAGAACCACATTTCCACTTCTGAAATCTTCAATACGATCAGAATCTCACATTTATACTGTGAATAAGCCCGAACAAGCTGTAACAACCCATACTTGCAACCCCAGGTGCAATTACACGATATACCGCATAACTCAAACGCTTGCAGCGTTAACTTCTAATCACAGCAGCTGCACACAACAACCGAATACCGATAGAAAACCTCTTATTAACTAAGGTCTCATCCCAACACTCTCATATACTTCCAATGATAAATAAAACACACAGTAAGCCATAACCATTTCTTAGATCAACCATTCAAGAAGCCTCTTCTCCTTTGGTAAAACCACAGCAAATCTCTGAGCCGAACCTCGATATTATCCTTCCAACATGCTGAAATCGAACCCATTGTTTTCATTAAAGATCCCCACGATCTCATCTAATCCACACGAATACTCTGGTGACATGCCACCTCAATACAGACTAAAGCCACAACTTGCGCAATACGCGCTCCAATAAACAACAATCCGAACATACTCAACTCATGAAAATGACCCAAATGAAAGAGCTCTACCGCAAGCTCACCAGTACCACCACAACACAAGGCTGAGACCCGTCTCACATCGTAGAAACAGAACACATTAACCTAACCTGCAAGGTCATATCTCTACATAACTTTGCTACAATGCGCGATCCTATCCAAATACTGCTCCACATGAAACAGCTCAAGTCACTATGCTCGAAATCGACAACCACACACAATTTGATGTCCGGAACCAAAGCAAATCATCACACCCATGGTGAAGAAAATAACATACACTACGCAACACAGAAAGGTAACTCGTAGCCCTCCCCAGATTACTAATAAGCTCAAAAACAATCAAATCAACACATCCCTCAATAATGCCGTCCGGAGCCAACCAAGCCGACTCAAACTAGAACACACTTCCATATTGGCCTGCCAACAGACCCCTTATCAAGGAAACTCTGAAGTTGTTCCTTCAACTCCTTTAACTCTGCCGGTTCCATACGATACGGTGCCCGGCATCAAATTAATACCGAAATCAACAACCTTGCCTGGCGACATGCCCTGCCACAAAAAACACATCCGGAAAGTCCCTCACCACCGGAACTGAATCAATATGAGGAGCCTCTGCACTGACATCCATCACGAGAGCCCAGAATAAGAAAAACAATCCTTCCCAGCCATCCGCTGGGCCTTCGAAATATAAAACCACCCTACTAAGAACATAATCCGTCGAACCTCGCCACCCGAACCGTGGCATTCCCGGCATAACCAGCATCGCCGCCTTAGCGCAATAACTCTGAACGACAACACACTGAGACAACCACTCCATACCCAATATCACCTCCAAAAACTAACGTACCAAGCAGCAAAAGATCCACTCGGGTCTCCAAACCCTGATAGTCACCACACAGTGCCGATACACACGACCTGTAACCACAACATAGCCTGAATATGAGAACTCCCAGTCTCCAAGTCCATATGGCACATGAATCAACATACTTGATCCCAATTCCGCTATCCGAATGCATACCACACCTCAAATACCCAATCATTCCATGAAGATACTCTAATATTCTTCTGTGCCTCCAAGCAAAGTCGGATATCAGCAGTCGATCTACAAGAAAGTGCCGCAGTACTACCGAAGTACCATCAACTTAATCACATTGCCTTTTTCTGAAAATAAACCCTCGTCAAATTACCTCCAACTAGCAATACCATTTCATTAATCATCTGAAGATCATTTCCTTAATCATCTGAAGCTCGCTTCTCTAATTACCTGAAACTGCCCACTGCATAAGAATTTATGACCTTCCGTTCAGAACTGAACCGTAACCTTACACACGCAAATCTCAATCCTCCACAACATACCGCATATACCATACCATCTTAGGATAACATGAGAACTTCATCTCCCTTTCGAGCCACAAACATCTACGTACTCAACTAGTCAAGAACTTTCCATTGATCCCATCTAGGAGAAAATCACTATACATCTCATGCTCCTCATGCCAGCAGAAATTATACATCTCTAACCATGATAGAAATTATCAAAAACTCTACGAATCCCCTTTTGCGTAAAACCGAACCATCAAAACTGACTCCCTCTAACTCAACCAAGCTACAAGCAATCCAAACCTAAGTGTATTGCCACGAAACACCTGTGGAAACCCATCGCTTCATAAGCACTCAAGAACCGATCATATCCATTACTATGCCAATTCGGCCTACTACCAAGCTATCCCATCTATCCGAGTTTCCTTTTGTTTTACCTTCAACTTGATACTCTTTCTTGATATAACACCACAATTCCTCAACCCAGACTCACCATACGAGACCCGAGCATGAAACCACACCGTCTAAGGCTCATAAGTCGTTGAATACTCTCTTAAATATTCCCAAAAAGCGCCACATTCAAAATACCTACCCTGAAGGGACTTCCTGCGAATCCAAGGCCATTACCTTTACCTTCCTGATACTGATATATAAAATCCCATAATGATATAGAAAATACCACAAGTCTTGCCATCTTCCACTGAAACTCAGTTTCTAGCCATAAGTACAACTTGCAAATTTCCACTTGTTACATGTAAAACCCAGAACGCATTAAAACCATTCTCTATAGCCATCCACTCTACCCAAACTGC
>NW_017675057.1:64180-65052 GCF_001879085.1 Nicotiana attenuata
TTTTCTTGTCAGATAGAAACCAATCGATCGCAAATGGGATTAGAAAAGTTTATCCTGAAGCTCACCATGGTATCTGCCTCTATCACTTTGAGAAAATTTAAAGCAAAGACATGTAAAAGCCACGGTAATAAATCTTTTTCAAAGTGCTGCAATGTCATACAAACGTGAAGATTTTAATCAGTTAATGTCCCAACTCAAAAGTGTTGAGAAGAAAACATACAATTACATAACGGAAGAGCCTCCAGAGAGATGGGCTCGATCGTGGTTCCCACGGCGACGTTATGATATGCTAACAACAAACATGGTAGAATCAATGAATTATGTTCTACTAAAAGCGAGAGAGATGCCTATTTAAGAATGTTAGATGTCATCCAAGAAAAGTTGGGAGAGTGGTTTTACGAACGGAGAAAAAAAGCAAATGAAACTTTTCACAGGGTATCAATATGGGCAGAAGAAGAGATGACTAAGAAGATGGACTTGTCTTGCAAAATGTTTGTGAGTATATTTATTAACTTTAGCTTTTTATATCTGTTGCAGTGATTTACTGCTTACTTTAAAAAACTTCATACTTTTTCTTTTTGAAGCAACAATATAGTTTATCTTGATTTTCTATTCCTTCTTAGGTGTTCAACCGTGATTCAATTTTGTTTAGAATAAATAGTGAAGGAATCGAATTCATTGTGGACTTAAAGAAGAGAACTTGTGACTGCTCGGAATTCCAACTTGATGAATTGCCCTGTCCACATGCAATTGTTGCTATTAATAAGATATATTTGCAGAAATCTGATTACTGCTCAAATTGGTATTCAAAGGAAACATGGTTGAAAACATATGAAGGACATGTGAATACCGTGGGAGATCAAAAATCATGG
>NW_017675057.1:76215-77155 GCF_001879085.1 Nicotiana attenuata
AATTTCGTAAGACAACCAGCCGGGTCGTCAAAGCCTTCCACACTTAAACATTCGTTCGTCCTCGAACGAGCATAGAGAACATACCTGAAGTAGTGAAAAGATGAGGGTACTGGCTGCGCATATCCCATTCGGTCTCCCAAGTCGCCTCCTCGGCCGGCTGACCCCGCCACTGAACCTTCACTGAAGTTATGTTCTTCGACCTCAACTTTCTGATCTGCCTGTCCAATATAGCCACTGGTTCCTCAACATAGGATAGATCCTTGTCCAACTGGACTGAACTGAAATCCAACACGTGCGACGGATCACCGTGATACCTCTGGAGCATCGAAACATGAAATATCAGATGAACTCCGGCCAAACTGGGAGGTAAGGCAAGCTCATAGGCAACCTCCCCAACTCGCCTCAAGATCTCAAAAGGACCAATAAATCTCAGACTCAACTTTCCTTTCTTCCCAAACCTCATGACGCCTTTCATAGGCGAAACTCGAAGCAGAACCCGCTCACCAACCATATATGAAACATCACGAAACTTCCTGTCCGCGTAACTCTTCTGTCTGGACCGGGCTGTACGGAGTCTATCCTGAATCGTCTTAACTTTCTCCAATGCATCCTGAACTAACTCGGTGCCAATAGCCTGGCCTCACCCGGCTCGAACCAACCCACCGGAGATCTACACCTCCTACCATATAAAGCCTCATACGGCGCCATCTGAATGTTGGACTGATAACTGTTGTTGTAAGCAAACTCCGCCAATGGCAAGAAATGATCCCAAGACCCTCCAAACTCAATCACACACGCACGGAGCATATCCTCAAGAATCTGAATAGTGCGCTCGGACTGTCCGTCCGTCTGGGGGTGAAATGTTGTGCTCAACTCCACCCGAGTCCCTAACTCCTGCTGCACGGCTCTCCAGAACCGCGATGTAAACTGAGTACCTCTG
>NW_017675058.1:0-643 GCF_001879085.1 Nicotiana attenuata
CGCAAATGACTGTGGACTGGGCTATGAACCGGCTGATGTAGTTGAGTCTCCCCAAGAAACTCATAACCTCTTTCTTATTCTTTGGCGGTGGCAATTCCTGAATGGCCTTAACCTTCGACGGATCGAGTTCTATTCCCCGTCGACTTACGATGAACCCAAGCAATTTTCCGACTGGAACCCCGAAAGCGCACTTGGCGGGATTCAGTTTCAGGTTATACCTTCTTAATCTGTTGAAGAACTTTCTTAAATCTCCCATATGGTCAGTGGCTTTCCTGGATTTGATGATGACATCATCTACGTACACCTCGATCTCTTTGTGTATCATGTCATGGAAAATAGTAGTCATGGCCCTCATGTAGGTGGCCCCAGCATTCTTTAATCCGAACGGCATCATCTTGTAACAATACATTCCCCACGGCGTAATGAAAGCTATCTTTTCCGCGTCTTCTTCGTCCATCCATATCTGATGATATCCAGCAAAACAATCGACAAATGACTGCAACTCGCGCTTGGCGCAGTTGTCGATCAGGATGTGTATGTTCGGCAAGGGAAAGTCATCTTTCGGACTGGCCCGGTTGAGGTCTCGGTAGTCGACACAGACTCTGACCTTCCCGTCCTTCTTTGGCACTGGCACAATGTTGGC
>NW_017675058.1:5063-5790 GCF_001879085.1 Nicotiana attenuata
TCCTTTCTGATTGTTGTCCTATTTTTCGCTTTGTTCTTGCTTTTGATAGGACTTGGAGGGGAGGAGGTGGAGGGCCCTTAGATCTTGTGGAGTAAGCTGATGATCCCAGAATGCACGAACTAACCTTTTGGGGAGGGGAATAAAAATAAAAGTAAAAATAACAAAAGGTAACAAGTTAGTGCGGATTCTGAGAAAGAAATATTGCAGTATTTAAACACACATTATAAAAAAATATAAATCGTGTCCTAAATTGGGCGCCTCGTTGTGCCTGAGGTAGGCCTAGAGACAAGTTGATTTGGAGAACTTATAATGCTAAATGCCTCGTTTTATTGATAAAAACAAGACGAATCCCAAAATGACACTAAAATTGCATAAAGTAAAAAAATGTCACTAATGGCCGTTGGCCTTATTACATTTTGAAGCGAAAAAGAAAAGAGACTTCTAACTATTTGGTCCCAGAAGGACCTTCCTCAAATTGAATGTTCTCGTTGATCAGATCCTCCAGCTTTTCGCTAGCCTTGATGACCCTCTATTTCCATTCATTGATTTGGTCACTTGATGGGAGATTCCTCCACCAAGTCAGCAAGAGTGAGGGCGTGCTAACCATACTGAAGTTGGGGACTTCGTCATTCATTTCCTGCAAAACAAAATGGTTAGACCCTTGCCCCCACCGGACTCGACTATTTAAACCAATAATTAGCATAGCAGCATTTGGTTATCCAAATAA
>NW_017675058.1:6901-53712 GCF_001879085.1 Nicotiana attenuata
AAATGGTGTCGTTACCTACAGCGTGCTATTACCCGTCCCACCTATCAGTCCTGGAGGCTTTAGGACCACTAATCCTAAAGGGAGGGAGCTTGGCTTTTCAGAGGTTCAAAAGGTTAAAATACTAAGGCGTCAGGCAAAACACATAAGACAATTATGGGAGCACAAAAGCAATTAAGGCTCAGACAAACCTCCTTTAATCACAGAAATCATGTAGTTTAGCACGTCTTACACATACTGATTAGGTCCAAATTATGCTTAACGTTAGGCAGGTTGGTTCATTACACATTTTTAGACAAGAAGTTCGCATTAGGATCGCCTGGCTGCAACTTATCGAAGACTGGTGCAATTAATTAACTACTTACTTGTTTCCCTAAGTGATGGTATCTACTGGTTTCAGGAATAAGGAAGTGAACTGATTACTAAAAGTTGCCAGTTTTAACAGAATGGTGCGAGTTCTGTAATTAGTGCTAATCTTAAAACGAGTGATTCAGATTTGATTGATAGTTCCTATAGGCTTGCTTTCTAGCATCGTTAATTTAAACACTTTTTACGGGCGTAGCAAGAGCGCAGAAATCCTATAGGCATGGTATCTGAATACTGTTAGTTTTTTAATCCTATAAAGGTTTTCCTAGTGACCAATGCATGCGTAGAGTCTGGATTTCTGGTTACATATAGGCGTGGTATCCATATGGAGATGCAAAATTCCTATGGACATGGTATCTATATGGATGCATAAACCTTTAGACATGGTATCTATATCTGCAAAAGTGCAGAAACCCTATGGACATGATATCTATGTGGAGAAGTGCAGAAACCTTATAGACATGATATCTACATGTGATATGCAAATGTGCAAAGCTGTAGGCAAGATACATGAGTACAGAAGTGTGGTAATTCCCTATGAGCATGATATCTACCCCTTTGCATGCATGGTTACCCTTCCCTTTTCACTAATCACCCCAGAGGTTATTACAAAGTTTTATTACTGACCAAGATGAATCGAAAACTGCAATTAAAATTACAACTCTTAAGCTGCATCCAAGGAGCCTAATTCAAACCCAAGGTCTAACAATATGATATGAGCCAACTGCCAGGATCAGGTTCCAAAGCCTTTCTCTTATCCGGGATGTGTCAAAGTTCCAAGGAGTTTCAAGAACTCCAGGAAATGCTCACACACAGATATCATTGCAAAACTGAGTTAAAGTGCAGTGTGGAAGGGCCAGCCCTCCAATGTCCAAGTTCAGAGGGAACTCAAGGTCCCAAGGCAAGGCTCATTGGAGGGGGGCAGAACTTAGAATCTAGGAACAAGTGTAAGTGCAATAGAGGGAATTAAGGAACGCTAAGGCAGACTGGTGATCATGCCCAGTAACATAGAATGCTGGCACACCCCTGACCAGCCCACTAGCCAAACATTGGAGAGTCAGGACCTATTGAAGGTCAAACCATGGCCTGGGCAGTAATTGGGATACTGTCAGGCCAAGGTTTCAACTCGACACATAAAGGGGATTAGGGGTAGGGATTCATATGAGAACAGAAGCAAATAAAGGAAAATACTTTGCATAAGTTACGAAGTATGAACAGCAAACCACACAAAAGAATGAGACTACAGAATAAACACATAGGGATGAGGCAAAAGTTTAAATAAAGGCATACCAGTTTCAGAAAGAGACAAGCAAAAGAGAGCAGAAGTCTTGCAAAGAAGCCACAACACAAACAGTAAGAGAGAATACTTTGTGTGTGAGTGTGAGTGTAGAAAAGACTTCAGTGTTCGTGTTTTTGTTTTTTTGTTGTGTTGGGTGTTAATAAAAGATCAGGTATTTATAGTGTGAGAAACATGCAGAAATAAGGTAAGGACTGTAATTCATACATAATTGGAGGAATATGTGTCTTATTAAAATCAAATCAGTATCAAAGACTTCCTTTAATAAAGCAATTAAACCAAACGGTAGCATGCAAGTGGTAAATAAGGAAAGAAATCACGCAGGGCTGGACATGACAAATAAGGAAATATTTTCAGCACAGTACGAGTATACCAAATGTATTAGGGTTTAAGTTCATTAGACCTTAATTAAGGAAAGGCCTGTAAGAATCCCATACTAATGTAATTAAGGTAATGGGATCAAATCAACTTAAGTAGAAAGGCTGGGTCGAAAGGAAAATATTTCAACAAGTCCAAGAAACAAAGGAAATCAAAACAATAAAGGAAAGAATCAATTCAAGAGTGCAATCAAAGTTACACAAAGAGATTTGAAATCAGTCCACAATCAAGGTTATTTTGAGAGGGAAATTTGACCTATAAAGAGTGCATAAACATTAAGCATGCGAGGCTGGATTTAAGACAAAGAAGAGTGTCGTGCAATCAAAGAAAATCAGTGAGTAGAGGACCATAGGAACATGGTAGTCATCTCAGAAAAGAGGGAATAGATGTCGATAGGTCAAGTAAAGAGGTCAGAATCGTATGAAGAAACAAAGTTGACACAAAGATTTCGAAACACAGTCGAACAGTAGAGGAAACAACTTCAGGAACTCAAATAGATCCAAAGAGACTAGGGTATTGAGATCAACACGTGCAGAGATAAGAAACAAACAAATCACATAACAAATAATCTCAAAACTAGAGTGAACCCAAATTCTAGGGTTTTTTACCATTATTCGAGTCTAGAGATGAAGACAAGTAAGTCAAGCAAAAAGAAAATATTAACGGAATAAGTGCAGAAATCATAAAGGAACACGTATTTCCCAGTAGAAGAAAAAACATAATAAAGAACAATCATGCGAAAAATACAGTAGAAGAACTCGTAAGAATAAGGTAGAAGAAACACAGTAGAAGAAGCACATATGGATCATAGAAGAAACATAGTAGAAGAAACATAGTAGAAGAAACATAGTAGAAGAAACATATAAGAATCACAGTAGAGCATGTTAAAAAGATCAAAGAAACCCTAAATCGGGGAAGATGAAAAGGTTAAAAAGCAAGTTTTGAAAGAAACTTTTGAGAAAACGTTTGAGACCCTAAGATAAACACAGATCTAGGAAAGATCTAGAGAAATCAGAAGAACCTCGAAAGGTTAGGGTTTCAGAAGAAACCTAGAAGTGAGAAAGGCCTGGAAAACTCATGGATCTAAGCCGGAGAAGTTAGACTTAGGCTCGAACGTCCACGATATGCCGGAGTACAGCCGGAGACGACCATGGAACCCTGAATCGAAAGAGATCTGGGTAGAGATCTTCAAGGTCAGGCCTTGAATCTTCAAAAAACCGGTGTATAAGAGCACCAGGGGGTGGGTGTGAGATCCCCATGGCTTTGGTGGCCATAGATTCCGGTGGATCTCTGGTCCGAGACGGCAAGAGGCGGGTAGGGTTTGAGAACCCTTGAGAGAATTTGAGAGAGTGGAGGGTTTCAGAGGCGGCGGCTGAGGAGAAATGAGGTAGGGTAAGGGGTCGTTTGAATTGAAAAAGGAAAGGGATGAGGGGAGCCGTTGATCTAAATGGGGGTTGAGATTGGGGGTCCAATTTTGGCTAGAATTGAAATACAAAAAGGCTGTCATTTCAATAGCCAATTTTCCCCTTTTAATTTATAAAAATAGTAAAAAAAAATGACTTGAAAATAAATTAAAGGTACTGGACCAATTAATAACATATAAATATTAATGTAAAAATACTAAAAGTGATTTTATAATTATAGAATGCTGTTAATCGTAAAATAGGCTATAATTATAATTATATGCAATTAGCTTAAAAATACCAAATAAATGTATAAAAATATACAAAAATTACCCCTATTATATCTTAGGGTAAATATGAGAATGAAATAAATTATTCACTAAAAAATGCTAGTTTGGGAATAATTATTGAATTTTGTAGTATTAAAATAGACAATAAATTGGTTTTAAAATCTTAAAAAATAAAGGAAAAATACCAAAACTTTGTGGCATGTTTATATATGCCTGTACATGCTATTTTGAAAGTATTTTGCATATATAAAAATATAGGGAAAAATTGGGTATCAACAACTGAAAAGTTACTTTTTGTACGGTTCACAAAGTCATATAATGGGAGGCGGCTAACGATCGCCTTTTGGATTCCAAAGTACGGTTACATGACCCCTATAAGTAGATAAACTTCACACCTTTGCAAACTTTATTCTCATCTTTAGCTCTTTCAATTTCCCTGAATTCTTCCTTTTCTTCTATTTTTCTGCCAACATTCTCCATTTTCTTGAACTTCCGTATCGCGATGGCTAAAACCTCTAAACCAATTCCCCAGAAAGAAAAGGCTTCTTCATCTTCCCGACCGACCAAGGGCAAACCGGTGGTGCCCCCTCATATTGAGGAGTGTATTCCCCCGCCGTGCGAAATAACATCCGATTTCAAAATCGAGAAACCTGTGTTGACACAAGGACAATGCCGGCCCATGTCTCGGTACGTTTGTTTGATAACCAAAGACAGGCTTGCGCAAGCAAGGGAAGACTGCAAGTGGGAGAAAAAGGAAGTAGTGATTCCTTCCTCCTCCGAGGACATCACTACATATAAAGCGGGGTACTTGAGCGTATATACCTACCCATTCACGCTGGGTCCTGCAATTCTGGCTCAGGGTCCTATAGATCCATTTATCCTTGACTTTTGACATCGATACCAAGTGATGCTTGGTCAGATCTACCCCTCATTCTAGCGAATCGTTTACCTAATCAGGTTCTTTTCGAACCAGGTCGAGGGGATTTCCTTTACCCTCGATCATCTGATCAGACTGTACATTCCTCGACTTTATCAGGTGGCTTGATAAAATTGCAATGCCGATCCCCAAAATCTCTCTTCTGCAGTATCGACGAGGAAAAAGACCAAGGGTGGATGAGTCGGTTTGTCCAAGTCAAGACCTCCGAGTTGATTCCTGCTGATTGGATGCCGTTCCCCGAGGAGTGGAACACGAAACGTAAGTACATAGCAGGTTTATATCCTGCTCTTTTTTCTCAGCTTCATCCTTTTTCTTGGTCTAACCCCTTTCCGATGGCGCAACCACTGCTTGGTTTCCTGGTGGGGTCCCGGACCTCGAAGGCTGGGTGCGAAAGCCGGTTTCCGCTTCCTCTTACTTGGAGCGTTGCTGGCGAGATTTGGCCAAGGGTCGATGGGAGGCCAAAAATCATGGTGAGCTCCCTTGTTTGCTTTCTTGAACGTCTCTTTATAGTTTATTTATTTGGGTTTTGTATAGGTCTTGGAGATGTCGTTGCCATGCGGCCGGCTATGGATGATGACGAAGAAGTTCCGAAGTCTTCGAAAGAAAGAAAGAGAAAAGAGATTCGCCCGCAAATCCCCCGAAACCTAAGAAGAGCCTGGCTCGAAGGTCCAAGGTCGATACGGCGGTCATATCTCCGGAAATGGCACAACGCCTACGGGACCAGGAGGAAGAAGAAGATGACGACTGTCTGTTGATAGCCCGTGAAAGGAAAAATGTTGGTGCTTTGAAGTCCGTCGAGCCGGTGAAGGTAAATGTGGCTCATTCCAGAGTCGAAGAAATCTCTGAGGGGAGTTCAAATAAAGTCCCCAAGCATTCACGTAGAAAAAAGGCACCTTGCCTAGGAGGTCATTTGGAGGGTGAGGCCGAACGGCCCAATCCCGAGCCTCTTCAAAATAAAGAGAACGCCCCGAGTGTATCATTTGGGGTAATCAATGTATATGATTCGCCTCCTGGCCACGAGTTCTCCGATGGGCAAATTCGAGACGCTCAGAATATGAGGTCTTCTGAAGTGGAAGCAAGCCATGAAGGACATGACATCATTTGTGAATGCCTTGCAGAGCTCGGAGATGGCCCCGACTCAGATGCTTCTTTCATTTTTGATGAGGCTCATAGACTCTTCAAACAAGTGAGTTTTCTGTTTGTTATGCCTGCGCCTATGTTTTTGTTGTTCTGAACCTATCTTTCCTCATTTTTTTATAAAGGCTATGGTGCTCCACAAAAAGGCGTTTTCAAAGTCTCGAACCGACCTTGCTCGATGTGAGGCTGAGCTTAAAAAGAATTCGAAAGAGAGGGACGATCTTGAAACCCTCTATGTTAAGAAAAAGGTGGAGATCAGCGATCTTCGAGTTTAATTGACGTAGGCTTGCCAAGGACAGGCCAAGTATGTTGAGAAGGTAACATAGCCTTTGAGGGCACGTTATGAACTTGCTTGTTTTGACGTCTAATACCTTTAATTTCGTAGTTTTATCAGAAGGCTGACTTGGTGGCGCTGCTTCAAGAGGAGCTTAAAATGAAGGAGGTCGAGACCTTGGGGTGGAGGCAAAGCATGGACAATCTTGCCTCTGAGAAAGAAACTCTTCGAGAAGAGCTGACTTCCCTCAAACGTCAGTTTCAAAATATGAAGGAGGAGAGCCTAGCTCGAGGCCGCGACATCGAGGAGCTTAGAGCTAAATCCGCTGCTGAGTTGGCTAAGGGCAGATCTGATGTATAGGCAATTATGTCTTCGTATCGAGCCGATGCTGAAGCAGCTAATTCGGGCAAAGGAGATCTCTTCTGCAGCAGAAGTTAAGTTATCGAGTGCGCTTGATCATGCTAGGCGTCAATCTCGGAGGGCTACCCTCGAGGAGGTACACGCTCGCGGCTTAGATCTCTCCGCCGACATTGAAAGGGCGAAGATTTTGGAAGAAGAGGTTGCCGCTCTGCTTTCCGATGAGGATGATTCGGCCAGTGGCTCCAACAGTGGAGGAGATGAGGGTGAAGTCTCTAGGGATGAGGCTTTCAAAGATGCGGCTGCCGATGATGCAACTGCCGAAGATGTGACTCCGAAGTAGTTTTAGTTTTCCTTATTTTGTTTTTGTGCAAGTATCCTTGTGAAAACATCCCCTTTAATCATCTTTTGGAAATATAATAGGAACTCTTTATCTCATTTTCGACTTGCGCTGGATTTCATATTGTTTTGATTTATGGAATACCTCTTTTGCATAACTTGAATGATTGGCCCTGGAATTGGCTTGGGCTCGAGATATAGTAAACCCTTAGATCCTTATTGATAGAAATAGTGATCCTTGAGCTAAGTTTAAATTGATCCGACTAAAGCTCGGGATACCGTGACTCTTGAGTCCGGGTCGAGTGAGAACGGAGTCCCGTATAATACGTTTTTGTCCCTTAAGCCTTTCGAAGTTTTCCCTTAGGCTCTTATATATCGGCCCTTAGGCTCTTTAAGTTGGCCCTTGGGCTTTTTAAGTTGGGCCGATTTGGCCTCTTAGAATGGCTATATAATTTTTCCCTCATTCGGCTTAAAAGACTTAGTGAAAGTTTAAATATGCCTTAGCATGTGTTTTTTGCACCCGTAGGTTTTTTCGAAGGTTCAACATGTCGGAACCTTATTAGTGATTTGTTTATGTAAACATAATCGAATACCTCTTGAGGTATCTCCGAAGGTCGATGTTATCGAAGCCCTTGGATATTTCGAGGGCCGAATTCGGGGGCTGAATTTATCGAAGCCCTTCATATTTTGCTTTTGGCGAGGGTAGCCTAATTTAACCGGTTTTTCAATGTTTGAAGGCCTTTAATTTATAGCGGAAGTCGGACGTCTCCGAGCCGCATTACTTTGGCCGTACCCGTCATATGACCGTAGTCTTTAGTATAGCCATAGCCTTCGGGTATATCCCTTGGGTTTGTTTCCCGATAACTTCCCGAACTTGTTGGAAATGCTAGTCCCCGAGCACATTGGCCTTGGCCTTTGTTATAAGGGGGTGCCTCTTTGAGGTCTTATAAGTCCGAATTTTTGATGACTCGGATGTACTAACTGTCGATGACAGTCCTCGGGTATTTGGGGTGTTTTCATGCTTTGGCTCTTGAGCCGTTTCCCATAGGATTATGAGAGTTCATGTAATAGTAGACTTCTTTGAGACACAAAGTGTTTTTGATATTAACAGAATTGATACATGCGTACATGCTTTGCTGTCGGGGCTTGACTACTATATGAACATGGTTCATCTGACCGTTTGTCCCATTACAAAGTTTTCCTATCGAGGTTCTCCTAGGCATGAAGTATTTTCCTTGAAAATATGACCTCCGAGGGTAATGCCCCCCAGTATTCGAGGTTTATTAAAAAGAAACCTTGGATACTGTTGAGTTTTCCTTAGGCAGCACATAGTTGTTGCCTCGTTAAAAACCTTGCCGGTAATACCCATTTGGGACAAATCCCGAGCCAAGGGAAAAAGAGTGCAACGTATGCTTTAAAACCTAAGGCCTTCGTGTAAAAAAGGTGTCTTCGAGATCACGCGCCTTTGAGAGCTTCCATCATGCCGAGCTTGCAAGATCCTTTACTAAAACAACAACATTCAGGTACTCAAAATCACATTCCTCCCAAACCCCCTGATAAATTCAATCCTCAATCATCTAATATACTATCCTACAAGGATACTCTGATTCAAGATGAGTTCTTCAACAACAACACTACTCAACCAATGGAGGAAATCTCAACACTCCCAATGGACATCCAGTCATCTGAACTGGAGACACAAATTCAGGGGTATTGTCAAACAAGTTGAAGCAAATAATACTATCTGAGGAGGACAGAAAATGCATGTATAACCTTTGGAAATTCTCTGTCATCATAAAACTCATGGGCAAAAGACTGGTGCATCACTACTTAAAAAAGAAACTCCAAGACCTATGGAAGATAAATGAGAATTTTCCTCTTATTNACTTTGGCCGTACCCGTCATATGACCGTAGTCTTTAGTATAGCCATAGCCTTCGGGTATATCCCTTGGGTTTGTTTCCCGATAACTTCCCGAACTTGTTGGAAATGCTAGTCCCCGAGCACATTGGCCTTGGCCTTTGTTATAAGGGGGTGCCTCTTTGAGGTCTTATAAGTCCGAATTTTTGATGACTCGGATGTACTAACTGTCGATGACAGTCCTCGGGTATTTGGGGTGTTTTCATGCTTTGGCTCTTGAGCCGTTTCCCATAGGATTATGAGAGTTCATGTAATAGTAGACTTCTTTGAGACACAAAGTGTTTTTGATATTAACAGAATTGATACATGCGTACATGCTTTGCTGTCGGGGCTTGACTACTATATGAACATGGTTCATCTGACCGTTTGTCCCATTACAAAGTTTTCCTATCGAGGTTCTCCTAGGCATGAAGTATTTTCCTTGAAAATATGACCTCCGAGGGTAATGCCCCCCAGTATTCGAGGTTTATTAAAAAGAAACCTTGGATACTGTTGAGTTTTCCTTAGGCAGCACATAGTTGTTGCCTCGTTAAAAGCCTTGCTGGCAATACCCATTTGGGACAAATCCCGAGCCAAGGGAAAAAGAGTGCAACGTATGCTTTAAAACCTAAGGCCTTCGTAAAAAGGGTGTCTTCGAGATCACGCGCCTTTGAGAGCTTCCATCATGCCGAGCTTGCAAGATCCTTTACCAACGACTTCGAGGGCTCAATGCGGTCCTATCTTGCCATCTGCGATCGTGATATCTTTGAAAGCCTCGGCCTGGTCGGGGATGATTCTGATGCCCCGATCTGACACCATGAAGCCGAGAAACTTACCCGTGCCAACTCCGAAGGCATGTTTCTCTGGGTTGTGCTTCGTGTCGCATCGCCCCGAAACGTTGACTGTTTCCTGCAAAATGAATTAAAATGGTCCTCTGCGCACAGGGACTTAACCAGTCATATCATCAATATAAGCTTTCGTTATTTTACCTGTTTATTCTTCGAGCGGAATCCCTGTCATATTTAAATGGGCCCAAGCAATGTGATCCATATTATCAATAAGAAACTAAATGAGTTTTTTCCTGAGTTCAAGGGTTAATCCCGTTCCCAGGTGTACCTTTCTCTTGAGCGGTTGACTTGGTAGCATCGGGCTTCTCGGGAACAATGAAGGTTGGAGGATCTGGAGGGTTCCCTTCTTCGCCTTCGGTTACCTGTTATTTTGCTTCGGATATCGGCACCACTTCCTCGATTGAAAACATCTCTTTTGCAGCATGTTGTTCTCTGTGGACTATTTGCAGTCCTTCCTCTGTTGGGAATTTCATCATCTAATGGAGAGTCAAAGGTACTTCCCCCATGTTGTGTATCCATGGTCTCCCGAGGAGTGCGTTATACCTCATGTCAACTTCGATGACATGGAATCTGGTGTCTTGTATGCTCCCAACTATGTTTACTGGCAAGGTAATTTCTCCCTTTGTTGTTTCGCTTGCCATGTTGAAGCCATTCAGCAACCGGGACGCGGGTACAATCTCATCTTGCAAGCCGAGTTGTCCCACGACCCTTGATCTGATTATGTTCGCGGAGCTACTTGGATCCACTAAAACACGTTTAACTTGAACTTTATTTAAAAGGATAGAGATTACTAGGGCGTCATTGTGAGGCTGGGATACGTCCTCCGCCTCCTCGTCACAGAACGATAGGGCGTCCTCGGGCACATAGCTCCGAGTCCGTTTCTCTTTTGTGATCGATACTTTGGTGCGCTTGAGTATAGGTCGTTGAGGGACATCGACTCCGCCAATGATCATGTGGATTACATGTTGTAGTTCTTCTTGCTCATTTTTCTTTGCGTCTCTCTCCCTGAAGTGATTCTTAGCCCGATCACTTAGAAATTCTCGAAGGTGATCCTCGTTAAACAGGCGAGCCACTTCTTCCCTTAGTTGTTTGCAATCTTCTGCCCGATGACCATGTGTACCATGATACTTGCACATCAAGTTCGGGTTTCTTTGAGAAAGATCGGTCTGTATTGGCATGGGCCACTTGGTGTCTTTAATTCTCCCAATAGCGGAGATAATCCCTGATGAATCGACGTTGAAGTTGTATTCTGATAATCGAGGAGCTTCTGCGAGGTCGGAATGCTTGTCAAATCCACTTTTGCTCATGAGTCCCTAAGAGCTTTGACCTCGATCGTTTATTCGATCGCTCCGAGGAGTGTTGCGGCTCGGGCAGCTGCTCCTCCGATTGGCATATGGTTGGTGACGCTCTTTGTTGAATCTCAATTCTCGGTCTTTGTCCCTAGGGGGCTTGGTTGCGAATCTGTTAGGATACACAGAACCCGAGGGGTCTCCTAAGTGGTCGTCCTCGACCCTGATCTTTGACTGATAACGGTTGTGTACATCCGACCAAGTCATAGCTGGATATTCATTCAAGTTCTGTTTCAATTGCCGACAAGCGATCGAACTCCTTTCAATCAGACCTTGCATAAAGGCCTGTACAGCCCAGTCATCGGAGACCGGAGGTAATTCCATTCTTTCCATCTGAAACCGGGACACGAACTCCCTTAGCATTTCGTCATTCCTTTGCTTAATTTTGAAGACGTCTGATTTCCTCGTGGCCACCTTTATGGCCGCGCCGTGGGCTTTAACGAAGTCGTCCGCCAACATAGCAAAGGAGTCAATAGAGTTAGGGGCTAAGTTGTGATACCGAATCTTTTGAGAGTGTTTCCCCAAACATTTTCAACAAAACTGACTCGACTTCATCATCATTCAAGTCATTTCCTTTGATCCCACAGGTGTATGAAGTAATATGTTCGTTAAGGTCCGTTGTTCCATTGTATTTGGGTATGTCGGGCATGCCAAAAATTTTGGGAATGGGCATCGGTGCCACACTCTGAGGGAATGGTTTCTGTATGAACTTCTTGGCGTCTAAACCTTTCAAAATTGGAGGTGCCCCGGTATCTGGTCTACACGGGAGTTATAGGTCTCCACTTTTTTATCATTGTCTTCAATTTTCTTTTCCCCGGACTCAATCCTCTTAGTGAGCTCTTCGAGCATTTTCATAATCGTGGCGTTAGTCCCCGAGCCGTTTTCATCAGATCTCTCTGGCGCTGGCTTAGCACGTTGATTGTTTTCATGTTCGGCTACACTTGGGGTTTTATTTTGACTTTGGAGTTGAGAAATGGCGACTTGTTGAGCCTGCAACATCTCGAATATTACTTGGAGACTGACTCCCCCATCTCCTACTCCTAGCGTTCCCTGGTCCCCTAGTCGGGCTTCCCCGCGTGCATTCCCCACGGGGTCTGTGCCTGCATCTATGCTTAGAGCATTGTGAGAACTGATATCAACTGGCTCCATATTTGGCACTCTCTCCGGGTTTATGGGTGGTACACCGATCCCTATACCGTTGTTTTCTCCAAGACCTTCACTGTCATGAATAGGTGCGTTTTGTGTGCTAGACATGTTCAAGCCTGAAAATCAAAAAACCTTGACAAGAAAAAGTGTAAAGACAACGTGTGTAACGAGAATCAGTAAATAAATAATCACTATTATCTTTAGCCCCACGGTGGGCGCCAAACTGTTTACCTCGAAAATATGAGTAACAATTAAACTTGGTTTTGTGGTTTTAAAGATACGTGATTTAGTTCAATACCAATTAATAATCATGTAATATGAGATAGAAACGAAAGATAGAAGTGAATCAAACCAATATTAGCCAACAGCAGTGGCCTCGAGAAGGTGACCTCGAGGTGGCTTAAGGCAGTAAGAACGATTAAGTAAGAGAGTCAAATAAGAACAATTTAAGCTAAGGAACAATTCTGATGAACAGCAGGCAAGTAGAGAGTATATTCTTTGCTCAGTAAAAAGATGATCTTACAAATGATTGGGGCCCCCCTTATATAGTGGGGGAACCCTAAATAAGGAATATTTCTATTTACAGTAGGGAATATTCTTGGTACAGCTGTCTAACCGTCTAGTACGGAATTGTACAATCCTATTCCGTGATTTGCGCTATGACTTTAGGGACGTGGCAGAAATCTAGCTCGTTCTAGTACAAATCCATAACTGTCACGACCCGAATTTTCCACCGTCGAGACCGTGTTGGCGCCTAACATTGTACTCGTTAGGCAAGCTAACGTTACAACTTATTTCATCTTTTCCTTTTATCTTTTAACAATTTACAAGTAAACATAAGTAAATCAGCGGAATAGAATGAAAGCACATAATTTAACAAGTTATCTTAATACAACTACGAAACCATAATAAAACTCCACCCAAAACTGGTGTCACAATTTTACGGACCATCTACGAATACTACACATAATAGTCGGAACAAAGAAGTACACATCTATTTCGGAAATAAATAAAATAGAAAGGAAAGACAGGATAGAAGGGGACGCTAAGGCCTGCGGTCGCCTGCAGGACTACCTCGGGTCTCCACTGGTCTAAAGGCAGCAACCTCGAACTACGGTCCGCCACTAGCTCCGTAATCTGCACAAGAAGTGCAGAGTGCAGCATCAGTACAACTGCCCTCATGTACTGGTAAGTGCCGAGCCTAACCTCGACGAAGTAGTGACGAGGCTACGGCGGGGCATAACAATATATATATAACCTGCAACAGTTTATAATAAACAGAAAAGAAGTACGAGATGAAAAATAACCGAAACTTGCATTAAAGGAACACAGGACCCAACCAGTCTACTAGTATTCAGCTATAACCAATCCTTAGGGAATTTCAACACCTCAATAATAACATCAACAGAAATAAATGCCAAAAACAATAACTGATGCGGCGTGCATCCCGATCCCACCATATAAACAATAACAATATCAATATTCCAATAATAACAGTATCAATATTCCCCCTTATTCCTCCTTGTTGCGGCGCACAACCCGATCCCACCTGTCCTCCCTTATTACTCCTCAACACATATCACCCTTATTCCTCCTGTTGCGGCATGCAACCTGATCCTACCTGTCCACCCTTATTACTCCTTGTTGCGGCGTGCAACCCGATCCTACCAGACAATCATAATTTTCCCTTATTCCTCCTATTGCAGCGTGCAACCTGATCCCAACATATGTATATATCAACACCAGTCACAAAGAATAAATACAAGGTGTTTCACAAGTTGACTCAATTTCCACAATTCTTATACTTCAACTACACAATGGAATATCGCTATGATTATGAAACGTCACTCATGAAAACGAATCAGCGAGATCAACCAACGTGCACCATAAGGCACCAATGAATCCATATAAGCCAACGGGGTAATAAAATGAAGCTACGAATCCAATATACCTCAACGGGAACATCAATAATTAACATGAAACAATTGAATAATTCAACAAGGAGAACAACAGTGAACATGAAACAATTAGACATGGAACATTTGTGATCAAGTATCAATTAAGGCATGGAAACAGTTTAAGCAGGTAGCAAGTAAGACAAGAAATAGTCGAATAGGAAACGGGGAAGGGAAACAAATGAAAAATGGAAATTTGGAGGCGCATAGATACTCGTCACCACACCTATACGCCACGCACATGAAATTTCACTTAGCACATACGTCGGGGATTCCTATTCCCTCAAATGAAGGTTAGACCAAACACTTACCTCAAGCCAACGGACAATTCAACACTCAACCACCGCTTTACCCCCTCGATTCCACCACCAATCCGCTTGTATCTAGTCATAATTTACTTAATAACATCAATAAATGCTAACTAAACCAATTCTAATGCATGATATGAATTTCCCAATGTTTTCCCCAAAAAAGACAAACCCCGACCTTGCGCCCGCTTGGTCAAAACTCGAAGTTCGGACCAAAACCCGATTACCCATTCACCCCTGAGCCCGGATATGCAATTGGTTTTGGAATCCGACCTCAATTTGAGGTCTAATTACCCAAATTTTGAAATTCCCAAATTTCACCCAAAAACACCCGATTTCCCATGAAAATCCCAAGATTTTGAAGTGAAATCATGTAAAAAGATGAATTAAATTGAAGAAGATGAGTTAGAAATCACTTACCTATGATTTGAAGAAGTTTGAGTCTTTGAAAAATCACCTAATGATGTTTAGGGTTTGAGAGAAGTGAAAAATGATGAAAAATCACGTCTGGAATCACACATAACAGGTGCAGTTATCGCAATTGCGATCAGGGGGTCGCAATTGCGAACCCTTCGAAATTCCGCTACCTTCGCATGTGCGAAGAAAACGTCGCATTTGCGACAGAGGGGCCTTCACAATTCCGGCCCAGAGTTCGCATTTGCGATGAGGGCTTGCCCAGGCCTGGTTCGCATTTGCGACATATTTGTCGCATTTCCCAGGCCTGTTCACTTTGCAATTGCGAAGCCTGATCTCGCAATTGCGAGATCAGAGGCCTGTGCAAAAATACCAGATGCACAGTTGAGTTTCCAAAGTCCAAATAGCAAGAACTGATCCCACGAACCTCCAAAGTCAACAACACATGCTCGGAGAATATCCTCTAAAATCTGAATAGTACGCTCGGACTGTCCGTCCGTCTGAGGATGACATGATGTGCTTAACTCGACCCGTGTACCCAACTCACGCTGAACTGCCCTCCAGAAATGCGAGGTAAACTGCGTACCCCGATCAGAAATAATAGACACGAGCACACCATGAAGACGAACAATCTCCCGGATGTAGATCTCAGCTAACCTCTCTAAAGAATAGGAGACTGCCACAGGAATGAAATGCGCTGGCTTGGTCAGCCTATCAACAGTAACCCATACTGCATCGAACTTCCTCTGAGTCCATGGGAGTCCAACAACGAAGTCCATAGTGATACGCTCCCACTTCCACTCAGGAATCTAAATCTGCTGAAGCAAACCACCAGGTCTCTGATGCTCGTACTTTACTTGCTGACAATTCAAACACCGAGCTACATACGCAACAATGTCCTTCTTCATCCTCCTCCACCAATAATGCTATCGCAAATCCTGATACATCTTAGCGGCGCCCGGATAAATAGAATACCGGGAACTATGGGCCTCCTCTAGAATCAACTCACGAAGTCCATCCACATTAGGCACACAAACTCGATCCTGCATCCTCAAACCTCCATCATCTCCAACTGTAACCTGCTTGGCACCACCGTGCCGCACTGTGTCCCTAAGGACTAGCAAATGAGGTTCATCGTACTACCGATCCCTGATATGCTCAAATAATGAAGACCGAGCGACTGTACAAGCTAGAACACGGCTGGGCTCAGAAAAATCCAACTTCACAAACTGATTGGCTAACGCCTAAACATCCAAAGAAAGCGGCCTCTTACCTACCGAAATATACGCAAGACTTCCCATACTGGCTGACTTCCTACTCAAAGCATCGGCCACTACATTGGCCTTCCCCGGATGATACAAAATGGTGATATCATAGTCTTTTAGTAGCTCCAACCACCTCCTCTGCCTCAAATTTAGCTCCTTTTGCTTGAAAAAATACTGCAAACTCTTGTGATCCGTGAACATCTCACATGACACGCCATATAAATAATGCCTCCAAATCTTCAGCGCGTGAACAATGGCTGCTAGCTCCAAATCATGAACTGGATAGTTCTTCTCGTGAATCTTTAACTGCCGCGAAGCATATGCAATAACCTTGCCATTCTGCATCAACACCGCACCAAGTCCAATACGAGATGCGTCACAATATACTGTAAATGGCCCTAAACCTGTGGGCAAAACCAACACCGGCGCCGTAGTCAAAGCTATCTTGAGCTTCTGGAATCTCGCCTCACACTCGTCCGACCGCCTGAACTGGGCACCCTTCTGGGTTAACCTGGTCATCGAGGTTGCTATAGATGAAAACCCCTCCACGAACCGACGGTAATAACCCACCAAACCCAAGAAACTCCGGATCTCGGTAGCTGATGTGGGTCTAGGCCAGTCCTTGATTGCCTCTATCTTCTTCGGATCCACCTGAATATACTCTACTGATACAACGTGACCCAAGAAAGCAACTGAACTCAACCAAAACTCACATTTTGAAAACTTCGCATACAACTGACTGTTCCTTAGAGTCTGAAGAACGACTCGAAGATGCAGCTCATGCTCCTCTCGGCTGCGGGAGTAGATCAAAATATCATCAATGAAGACAATCACGAAGGAATCCAAATACGGCCTGAACACTCGGTTCATCAAATCCATGAATGCTGCTGGGGCATTTGTCAACCCAAATGACATCACCAGAAACTCGTAATGCCCGTACCGAGTGCAAAAAGCTGACTTAGGGACATCGGATGCCCTAATCCTCAACTGATGGTAGCCAGATCTCAAATCAATCTTCGAAAATACCTTGGCACCCTAAAGCTGATCAAACAAATCATCAAACCTCGGCAATGGATACTTGTTCTTGATGGTGACTTTGTTCAACTACCGACAATCTATACACATCCTCATCGATCCATCCTTCTTCTTAACAAACAACACCGGCGCATCCTAGGGCGAGACACTAGGTCTAATAAAGCTCTTATCAAGCAAATCTTGCAACTGCTCCTTCAATTCTTTCAACTCTGGCGGGGTCATGCGATACTGAGGAATAGAAATGGGCTGAGTGCCCGCAGCCAAATCAATGCAAAAGTCAATATTCCTGTCGGGTGGCATCCCTAGAAGGTCTGTAGGAAATACCTCTGGGAACTCCCGAACAACTGGTACAGAATCCATAGAAGGAACCGCAGCATACTAGAATCACGAACATAGGCCAAATACCCCTTTTCAACCATACGCCGAGTCTTCACATACGAAATAACCCTGCTGATAGAATGACTAGGAGTCCCTCTCCACTCCAATCGAGGCAACCCCGGCAAGGCTAAGGTCACGGTCTTGGCATGACAATCCAATATAGCATGGTAAGGTGACAACCAATCCATCCCCAAAATGACATTGAAATCAACCATATCGAGAAGTAGGAGAACTACACTAGTCTCAAGACCCCCAATAACAACCACACACGAGCGATAGACATGATCTACAACAATAGAATCACCTACCGATGTGGACACATATACAGGAGCACTCAAAGAATCACGAGGCACCACCAAATACATAGCAAAATAAGATGACACATAGGAGTATGTAGACCCTGGATCAAATAGAACTGAAGCATCTCTAGTGCAAACTGAAACCGTACCTATGATAACTGCATCAGAGGACTCAGCCTCAGGCCTAGCTGGAATAGCATAACATCGGGGCTGGGCTCCACCACCCTGAACTATATCTCTGGGACGGCCTCCTGCTGGCTTGCCTCCACCTCTAGCGGCCTAGCCTCCACCTCTAATGGCCTGACCTCCACCTCTAGCAGGTTGACCCCTACCTCTGGCTCCCTGACCGCTACCTCTAGCTGGCTGGGCAGGCGGTGCCTGAATCATGGCACGAGAACTCTACTACTGCGACTGAGCACCCACTAATCTCGAACAAGCCCTCCAGATATGACCATACTCAAAACATCCATCTGAATACTGCGGCTAAGGAAACTGAGACTGACCCTGAAGGGCTGGCTGACCACGATAATAGCTCTGAAGAGGAGGTGCTCTGATAGGAGCTGGCGGTGCACTATGAGCTGGCTGTCCTGAAGAGGTACATAAGAACCATGACCCCCTGAAGCTCCATGAGATGCTTGAAGTGCTGAGTGAAACGGCCTGGGATGGTGGCCTCTACCAAAAGAATCCCTGCCTCCAAACGAGGCACCACTGAACCTGCCAGAATGACGTAGCCTCTTGTCAGACCCCTGACCACTACCCTGAGCTAAAACCCTCTCGACTCGTCTGGCCATATTGGCTGCATCCTGGAATGAAATCTCGCTCCCTGTCTCCTTAGCCATCTGCAATCTAATAGGCTGAGCGAGTCCCTCAATGAATCTCCTCACCCTCTCTCTCTCGGTGGGAAGTATAAGAAGAGCATGACGGGCCAAGTTAATAAATCTGGTCTCGTACTGAGTGACGGCCATAGAACCCTACTGAAGGCACTCAAACTCCCTCTGATAGTCCTCTCTCTGAGTGATAGGGAAAAACTTCTCCAGAAATAGCTGAGAAAACTGATCCCAAGTCAAAGCAGGCGACCCAGCTAGTCTAGCCAAACAGAAATCCCTCCGCCATTTCTTGGAGGAACCTGATTAGCGAAAAACAGCAAAGTCGACCCCATTGGTCTCCACTATCCCCATGTTCCGTAGAACCTCATGGCAACTGTCCAAATAATCCTGGGGATCCTCTGAAGATGTACCGCCATAGGTAGTAGTGAAGAGCTTGGTGAACCTGTCCAATCTCCACCAAGGCATCTGAAGATATAGGCGATCCATCACCGGTCTGAGCTACAACACCCGGTGGAACTACCCCAACTGGCTGAGCTATTGGAGTCTGAAACTGGGGAGCCATCTGCTCCGGAGTGCGAGTAGCGGGAGTCTGCACTCCTCTCCCAGCCTAAGAGACGGCTGGTGCTACAGGAAGTATGCCTGCCTGAGTGACACTCTCCATAAGGCCCACTAGATAGACCAGAGCATCCTGGAGTACAGGGGTAGCTATGAACCCCTCTGGGACCTGAGCTGGTCTCGGTGGAACGGTCTGGGCCGGAACCTCATCATCAAACTCAACCTGAGGCTCCGCCGCGGGTGTTGCTGCTCTCGGTTGTGCCCTGCCCCTGCCTCGGCCTCTAGCACGGCCTCGGCCTCGTCCTCTGCCCCTCGTAGGAGCTGCCTTCGGGGGCTCAGGCTGCTGATCAGCTGATGAAGTGGTACGCGTTCTCGCCATCTGCGAAAGAACAGAGTAGTGAGTTCAATCAGCATTGAAAGATCAAACCGCACGACAGAGATGAATAGAAGGGAAACTGTTCCTAACTCTGTAACCTCTGGGGGATAAGCACAGACATCTCCATACCGATCCCTCAGACTCTACTAAGATTATCCGTGAATTGTGAGACCTAAGCAACCTAGAGCTCTGATACCAACTTGTCACGACCCGAATTTCCCACCGTCGGGACCGTGATGGCGCCTAACATTGTACTCGCTAGGCAAGACAACGTTACAACTTATTTCGTCTTTTCCTTTTATCTTTTAACAATTTATAAGTTAACATAAGTAAATCAGCGGAATAGAATGAAAGAACAGAATTTAACAAGTTATCTTAATACAACTACGAAACCATAATAAAACTCCACCCAGAACTGGTGTCACAATTTCACGGACCATCTACGAATACTACACATAATAGTCTGAACAAAGAAGTACACATCTGTTTCGGAAATAAATAAAACAGAAATGAAAAACAGGACAGAAGGGGACGCCAAGGCCTGCGGACACCTGCAGGACTACCTCGGGTCTCCACTGGTCTGAAGGCAGCAACCTCGAACTACGGTCCGCCACTAGCTCCGTAATCTGCACAAGAAGTGCAGAGTGTAGCATCAGTACAACCGACCCCATGTACTGGTAAGTACCGAGCCTAACCTCGACGAAGTAGTGACGAGGCTACGGGGGGGCATAACAATATATATATATATATATATATATATATATATATATATATATATATATATTATATATATATATATATTATAACCTGCAACAGTTTTAATAACACAGAAAAAAGTAAAAATGAAAAATAACCGGAACTTGCATTAAAGGAACACAGGACCCAACCAGTCTACTAGTATTCAACTATAACAATCCTTAGGGAATTTCAACACCTCAATAATAACTTCAACAGAAATAAATGCCAAAAAATAACCGATGCGTCGTGCATCCCGATCCCACCATATAAAAATAGCAATATCAATATATCCAACAATAATAGTATCAATAATCTCCCTTATTCCTCCTTGTTGCGGCGCGCAACCCGATCCCACCTGTCCTCCCTTATTACTCCTCAACACATATCACCCTTATTCCTCCTGTTGCGGCGCGCAACCCAATCCCACATGTCCACCCTTATTACTCCTCAACATATATCACCCTTATTCCTCCTGTTGCGGCGCGCAACCCAATCCCACCTTGTCCACCCTTATTACTCCCTTGTTTTCGCGTGCAACCCGATCCCACCAGACAATCACAATTCTCCCTTATTCCTCCTGTTGCAGCGTCCAACCCGATCCCAACATATATATATATATATATAACAACACCAGTCACAAAGAATAAATAAAAGGTGTTTCACAAGTTAACTCAATTTTCACAATTATTATACTTCAACTACACAATGGAATATTGCTACGATTGTGAAACTTCAGTCATGAAAACAAATCAGCAAGATCAACCAACGTGCACCATAAGGCACTAATGAATCCATATAAGCCAACCGGGTAATAAAATGAAGCTACAAATCCAATAATACCTCAATGGGAACATCAAAAATTAACATGAAAATATTGAATAATTCAACAAGGAGAACAACAGTGAACATGAAACAATTAGACAGGAAACATTTGTGATCAAGTAGCAATTAAGGCATGAAAACAGTTTAAGTAGGTAGCAAGTAAGACAAGAAATAGTATAATAGGAAACGGGGAAGGGAAACAAACGGAAAATGGAAATCTGGAGGCGCATAGGTAATCGTCACCACACCTATACGCCACGCACATGAAATTTCACTTAGCACATACGTCGGGGATTCATATTCCCTCAAGTCAAGGTTAGACCAAACATTTACCTCAAGCCAACGGACAATTCAACACTCAACCACCGCTTTACCTCTCGATTCCACCACCAATCTGCTTGTATCTAGTCATAATTTACTTAATAACATCAATAAATGCTAATTAAACCAAGTCTAATGCATGAATATGAATTTCCCAATGTTTTCCCTAAAAAAGTCAAAACCCGACCCCGGGCCTGCTTGGTCAAAACTCGATGTTCAGACAAAAACCCGATTACCCATTCACCCCCGAGCCCGGATATGCAATTGGTTTTGGAATCCGACCTCAATTTGAGGTCTAATTTCCCAAATTTCAAAATTCTCAAATTTCACCCAAAAACACCCAATTTCCCATGAAAATCCCAAGATTTTGAAGTGAAATCATGTAAAACGATGAATTAGATTGAAGAAGATGAGTTAGAAATCACTTACATATGATTTGAAGAAGTTTGAATCTTTGAAAAATCACCTAAGGATGTTTAGGGTTTGAGAGAAGTGAAAAATGATGAAAAATCCCGTCTGAAATCTCACTTAACAGGTGCAGTTATCACAATTGCGATCAGGGGTTCGCAATTGACAACCCTTTGAAATTCTTCTACCTTCGCATTTGCGAAGAAAACGTCGCATTTGCGACAGAGGGGCCTTCGCAAATTCCGGCCTAGAGTTCGCATTTGCGGTGAGGGCCTGCACAGGCCTGGTTCGCATTTGCGACATATTTGTCGCATTTCCCAGGCCTGTTCACTTTGCAATTGTGAAGCCTGATCTCTGAATTGCGAGATCAGAGGCCTGTGCAAAAATACCAGATGCACAGCTGAGTTTCCTGAGTCCAAATCACTCTGTGGCCTATCCAAAACTCACCCGAGCCCTCGGGGCTCTAAACCAAACATGCACGCAAGTCTAAAAATATCATACGGATTTGCTCGTGCGATCAAATCATCAAAATAACATCAACAACTACGAATTTTAGCCTGAAAACTCATGAATTTTACAAGATAGTTCAAATATCTATTTTCTCAACCAAGGGTCCGGTTTATACCAAATCAACTCCGATTCTTACCAAATTTTACAGATATGACGTAAATATTATATTAAGCCTGTACCGGGCTTCGGAACAAAAATACGGGCCCGATACCATCATGATTTTACACTATTTCATTTTCAAAAGTCCTTATATTTTCCAGCAAATACTTTTCTTTAAAAATTCTTTTCTCGGGCTAGGGACCTCGGAATTCGATTCCGGGCATACGCTCGAGTCCCATATTTTCCTACGGACCTTCCGGGACCGTCAAATCAAGGGTCCTGGTCCGTTTACCCAAAACGTTGACCGAAGTCAACTTAATTCAATTTAAAGGCCAAATTTAATGTTTTTCTTAAAATTCACATAAAAGCTTTCCGGAATCGCTCCTGGACTGCGCACTCAAATAGAGGAGAGATACAAGGAGGTTTTCAAGGCCTCAGAATACGAAAATGGACTCTAAAATAAAAGATGACCTTTTGGGTCATCACAACAACGGTGCTATTTCGGGGTTGAGCACACCTGACGTCGGCGTTCCTCAAACTCCTGCTTTCGGGAACTACACTCTATCTTCAAGCTTGAGTCTGGTTCACCAGTTTCGACCTTGACCTTCTTCGGACTCGAGCCTGGGGTGGAACCTCGAGCTTCTACATCGGGGGTATATGATTTTGACCGTATACACACTGCTGCAAGCAAACTTAATATAAACTTCAGCCCTCAATATCTTAAGTTTGCTTCGTTTGACAAGCACTCTAATTAAATTGGCCCCGGTATACGCTAGTATAGGTTCGTTTGATAGCATATGACTTGACCTAATTGTATGCTGCATACAACTATATCGTTTTTGTTTCATTTATGTTTGTTCAAATTTGTTAGTAAATATTATTTTAACTAGTCAAAAAAACCAGTTGGTATTAATGTGTTTCTATGATGAAGTGAAATATTTGCCTTTTGAGTTCAAATTTGAGTGTCTAGACTTCATCAAGGGAATTAATTTCACATTGTTGATTCACATCTTATTAGCTGGGGACAAACGCATTAAAGTCACATTGGTCACCAATGATATATCTTCTCCTTCTACTGTTGAAGGTGGAACATCGCCCAAAAAATAAAATGCTATAGCTCAAGGAGCAATTACCACGTATATTGTGTGTGTATATAGATATATAGAGAGAGAGTTGGGGAAGATACATCGCACTATGATTGATGGTGATAATGAGGTCATATGCTTAGAGGCGGAGTTAGAATTTGAAATTTATGGGTTCTAAACTTACAACTAAATTTATAGCTCCTCTTAGTTACTGGATTCATAATTAAATTTTTATATATATTTAATAGATAACCTTATACAAACGCCGGAGTCTAAGAAAAAGCCATAGGATTCATCTGAAGTCGTACATAATACTCTCTCTGCCTTTACATATGCTTATTATTATGACTTGTAATTGCTAGTTTGTTAGTTATTCTTAGTTAGCTAGTTGTTAGTTGTAATTGTTAGTTTAGTAAGGATGATGTGGCAACATTTTATTGGTTCAGTTAATTAGTTAGTCGGTTAGTGGAAGTCTTGTATATAATGACCTTGCACAGTACCTAATGAAACAGTGGCTTTCATTTTGCCTCTAAAATGCTCTCTTCTTCTCCTCTCTAAAAACTTTCTCCATTGAAGAACCGATCAATCTTGAGGCTTCAAGTGCAGATTAGCACTGATTTTAGCATAATATCAAAGTGGATGACATTGATAATCTGCGCGAATTAATCAATGTGATTTGCAGCTTTCTCGAATTTGTCGATTCTTCGTTTACTGAGTAATTTCTGAATCTGAGCTCTTCAATGGCATAATCAACAATTCCTTATGCGCATCCACAATACCTTGGTCCATCGGACATTCCCAACGTTGTCCTAATCCCTGTGAAGCTCACAGGATCTGAGAATTATGAGTTTTGGAGCAGGACAATGAAGATCGCACCATTGGGGAAGAGAAAGCTAGGCTTTGTGACTAGCACTTGCACAAAGGAGTCATGTGAGACAGAATTGCATGAATAGTGAGAAACATGTAATGCAATTTCTCTCTCATGGCTCATGAATACAGTGTCAACAGAACTCCTTAGTGGGATTGTGTATGCCTCAAATGCTCATTTGGTTTGAGAAAATCTAAGAGAGCGATTTGATAAGGTCAATCGCATGAGGATTTTTCAGATTCACAGAGCTATTGCTACTTTATCTCAAGGTATAGATTCTGTCTCTACTTACTTCACCAATTTGAAAGGTTTGTGGAATAAGTAGGATGCCATGGTATCTGCCCCCAATTCAAGAGAATATGCTTAACACCTTCAACAATAGAGGTTATTGCAATTCCTTAGTTACTTGAATGATTCTTATGATCAAGCTAGGAGACAAATTTTTATGAAATCCAATGAACCATCTATTAATCATGCATACGCTATGGTAATTGAAGATGAGTCTCAGCATTCCTCTTCTGGTATGAGCTCCTTAAGTGAAAAAAAGGATCCAATGGCCATGCAAGTTGGGAGAGGTCAAAGATACAGGGGAAAGAAACCTTCTATGCAATGTGAACATTGTGGACATAGAGGTCATACAAAGGATAATTGCTACAAATCATAAGATATCCTGAAGATTTTAAAGGAAAAAAGAAGTTTAGTAACAACAACACTGGTGGACAGTTTCGTCGTGGTAATGCAACTTTGGAGGACAGTTTGGAACACAACAATCTATCAATGTCGTGAATAATGTCTGTGGAAATGCTGATGTTCAGCCCCAAAGTTCCTCAGATGCTAATTTACAGACTACTCTAGCTGGAAAAGGACCTTACTTCAATGAGGAGCAATACAAACAGATCCTAAGACTATTGAGCAAAGACACCAATGATAGCCAAGCTAACATGGCAGGTATTACTACTTGCTTGATGACTAGTAGTTTTACAGATGAATGAATTGTTGATTCTGGTGCTACATATCACATAGCAACTGGAAACTTATTAAAAGGTGGAGTTCATGCTAGAAAGTTTCTAAGGATAAAGTACATTTTCCTACAGGAGATAAGGTTACAATTTCATGTGTTGGTGAATCTTGCTTGTTTGGAATTGAATCCATAGGCAATGTGTTGTTTATACCTGACTTCAAATTCAACTTGTTGTCAGTGTCCAAGTTAACCAGGTAACACTCATGTTCAGTCAATTTCTTCCTTGACTTTATTTTGTTTCAGGACCTTTACAGTGGCAGGGTGAAGGGGATTGGTAAAGAGAATGCTGGACTGTACATATTACAAGAAGAAATTGAAAGAAATAAAATCAAAATACATGGATTAGCTACTGCAGTTACTGGAGAAGACTGCAAGCTATGGCATATGAGGCTTGGACATACTTCACCTAATGTTATGAAGAACATGAATTTAGGAAGTGCTGTAAATAGTGAGTTGTTGAATAAGTGTCTTGTCTGCCCACTAGCTAAGCATACTAGACTAGTGTTTCCTACTAGTAACTCCAAAGTTGATTCTCCCTTCTTTCTTGTTCATATGGACCTTTGGGCCCTTATTGCAACTTTTCATAAGAAATGTTATTTCTTGACTGTTATGGCTGATTTCAGTCGATACATATGGATTCATTTACTACAACTTAAATCAGAAGTCATAGTAGCTATTAAAAACTTTCTTTTGATGATAAAGAATCTATTTGGAACTATGGTGAAGATAATAAGATCTGATAATGGAATAAAAAATTTTAGTTCTCTGTGTAATGAACTTTTGCAAGGTCTTGGTGCGATACACTAGAGTAGTTGCACTTACACTCCACAACAGAATGGTATTGTGGAGAGAAAGCATAGGCATATATTAGAGGTAGCAGCAGCCTTAAAGTTTTAGTCTGAAATGCCTATTAGGTACTGGGGCATCTGTGTCACCGCTGCAGTGTATTTGACTAACAGGCTACCATCTGTAGCTATCGAAGGAAAGAGTCCCTATGAAATGCTATACTCTAAGTCTCCATCTCCGAATCACTTGAGAGTAATGAGATATTTGTGTTATGCAACTACTGTACCTAAGGGTGATAAGTTTGCTGCAATGGCAAGACCTGCAGTTCTTATGGGTTATTCTGAGAGACAGAAAGGCTATCTGTTGTTGGAATTAGATAGCAAGCAACTTTTTGTAAGTAGGGATGTAGTTTTCAAGGAATCAGAATTCCCTTTTGCTGCAAATTTCGACACTGATCATTCTTGGATTCCTGACATGCCCGATCTGAAGATAGAAGATCAAGAGCTACAGAAAACTCACACAAATACTGATACACCTGATACAACTGATAACTTTGAGTCTGAAGAACTAGTCATTGAAGGTGTAGAGCAGGAACAAGTTACAATATCACAAGAAGAGGAAACATTATAAGAAGAGTTAATACTAGAAATTCCTATACATAAGAATACCACACAAGAAGCAGATGCAACAACACCACCAGCACATGTCAGAAGGTCTACTAGGGAATCCAAAGACCATATTTGGATGAAAGACTATGTGGCACCACACAAAGCTTTCAGCAAGTATCCATTGGCCAATTATCTTTCATATGATAATGCTACTCCAACTTACGGCAGCTATCTGTCTAAATTTTCCACCTTGGTAGAACCACAGACCTTCAAGCAAGCAGCCAAAGATGCTAGATGGATTCAAGTTATGCTGCAAGAGATTCAAACTTTGGAGGATAATCACACTTGAAAACTTGTTGATCTACCTGCAGGAAAGAATACTGTGGGCTCAAAGTGAGTATACAAGTTCAAGTATCATGCCAATGGGGAAGTTGAAAGATTCAAGGCCAGATTGGTTGCCAAGGGATACAGTCAGCAAGAAGGTCTTGACTATCACAACACCTTCTCTCCTGTGGCCAAGATGATCACAATGAGATCAGTGATAGCACTAGCAGTATCTAGAGGTTGGTCTCTTTACCAAATAGATGTATATAATGCTTTCTTTCAAGGTGATCTTTGTGAAGAAGTATACATGGAACTACGTGAAGGTTTTAGAAGGCAGGGGGAGCAAAAGGTTTGCAGATTACTTAAGTCTTTATATGGACTTAAACAAGCCTCTAGGCACATTAAGCTAACATAGGCATTGCTTGATGCAGGCTTCACTCAGAGTAGTCATGATTATTCTCTGTTCACCTTGAGGAAGAAGGGTGGTATGGTGGTTATCCTGGTCTATGTAGATGACCTACTCATTACAAGTAGTAGTGCAGATTTGATCACTGAATCCAAGCAAGTGCTTCATTAGAGATTCAAGCTGAAAGACCTAGGTTAACTCAGATATTTCTTGGGAATTGAGGTCCTTAGGTCCAAAGCTGGTGTTATCTTAAACCAAAGAAAATATGTGCTTGAGTTAATCTCTGATATGGGCCTCAGTGTAGCCAAAGCTACTATCACTCCTATAGAAATCAATTTGAAGTTGACTACAGTGGAGTATGACAAAGCCATTGGCATTGTTGGAGATGTGATATTACAGGATGCTACTCTGTACCAAAAGCTAATTGGGAAACTTATGTATGTTACAATCATAAGGCAAGGCATCAGTTATGTGATTCAAACCTTGAGTCAATTCATGCATCAGCCTAAAAGATTATACTGGGAAGCTGCACTTAGAGTGGTTAGATACTTAAAGAATGCTCCAGGTCAAGGTATGTGGCTGAAGACAGGGGCTGTGACTGAGTTAAGTTGTTGGTGTGATTCAGATTGGGCTGCCTGCCCCAATACACGCAGGTCAGTTACAGGTTACGTGATTAAATTTGGAGATTCCTTGATCTCTTGGATATCCAAGAAACAACAGATAGTGTCTAGAAGTTCTGCTGAGACTGAGTATCGAGGCATGGCTTCAACTGTAGCAGAGGTGACTTGGTTGTTAGGCCTGTTTAAGGAGCTGGGAGTTGCCATTCAAGTTCCTATTACAGTCTTCAGTGACAGCAAATCTGCTATGCAAATAGCAGCCAATCCCATAATTCACGAACGTACCAAGCATATAGAGATTGACTGGCATTTCATTTGAGATAAGATAAAAAATGGTGTCGTCAAAACAGTCTATGTGAACACTCGAGACAAGTTAGCTGATCTGTCCACAAAAGGGTTGTGTCAAGCTCAACATCTATTTCTCTTAGGCAAGCTTGGTCCGCTAAACATCTTGCACCCTCCAGCTTGAGGGGGAGTATTATGACTTGTAATTGTTAGTTTGTTAGTTAATCTTTAGTTAGCTAGCTGTTAGTTGTAATTGTTATTTTGTAATGATGACATGGCAGTGTTTTATTGGTTAAGTTAATTAGCTAGTCGGTTAATGGAAGTCTTGTATATAACGACCTTGCACAATACCTAATGAAACAATAGCTTTCATTTTGCCTATGAAATGCTCTCTTCTTCTCCTCTCTAGAAACTTCCTCCATTGAAGAACCTCTCAAGCTTGAGGCTTCAAGCGAAGATTAGCACTATTTTAGAAGCGAAAAAATGTCTTTTGAAGTTCATTTTGACAACGTAATGACTATTTGTGCACCAAATTTAATACACTGACTACACATTAAATAGAAGGGTCAAAACTGGCCACCCCATGCCACTTCTCAGAAAAGCCATGTTACTTGCGAGGCCCATAAACAAGTTTTCAAGGGACTTAGGAGTTTAGCTTGGAAGGGGATTTTACTATAGTGCAATGCAATGTCTAGACTTAGGGCCCGTTCCCATAAAAAAAATCACTTTTTTTCGAAAATATTTTATTTTTTTCCAAAATCAGTGTTTGCCCATGAAATTTTCAATTTTCACTTAAAAATAAATTCTGAAATATTTCAAAAATTTGAAAAACTCTAAAACTGTTATAAATAGAGTTCTATTTATGGTGAATGTCTATATTTAGAGAGATTCTACGGTTTATTACTTGGTGGCTAAGACACCATCTCCCTATAAATAGAGGGTTCTATTCCATTGTAATTCATCCCAAAATTCAATAAGAATTCCCTCTCTCTCTTTCTCTGCAATATTGTTCTTGTTCTTTTATTATTTTATTACAAAAACACTATGTTTCAAAAAAATTCACTTCAGATCACTTACAAAAATTCAAAAACAACCCAAAATTGTATTCATGTCCAAACATAACTCTAATTTTCAACTATTATTTTTACTTAAATTTTTTTTCCCACTTTTTTTACGAAATTTTATAATGCTTATGTCCAAATGCTCACTTAAACACAACAAGTAGCTTATCTAATAACATTGACGATAATCTTTAATGCACGGTGAGTAACTTGTTATACAAGGTTTAATTAGATCAATAGTGTAAAAATTCATTATATCGTTAGGACATATAACTTAAGTCAATTGAATAATATCAAAAAGACATTACCCATTAAAAATATCACATATACCATCCAGAATGCGAAAAATAAGTAGTTTCGTCCTTCTATATAAGTATGTACATATTCAATCATTAAAAACTAAAAATTATTATTTCCTTAGTTGCAATACTTCCTAATATCTTACATTACAAAATACGAATTTATAGTATCTTTTTTCCTGTTGTTGCTTAATATATACTTTATTTTACATAAAATATTGAAACAAAAAAAATATATGAATGCATTGACTTTGGTACTCCTAAAGCTGCAATTTCCTACTACAAGAAAGTGGAGATATGACGACATTTAATAAATGTCGTATTAAGCTGTTTAAATGTCACAAATTTATTTGCCGACATTTAATTTACATTTGCATCAAATGTCGTTAATTTTAATGTCGGTAATTTTCCGACATTTAGGTAAATATCGGTAAGAAATTATGACATTTACTTTACGATATTTAGGTAAATGTCAGTAAGAAATTATGACACTTATTTTACAACATTTAGGTAAATGTCAATAAGAAATTTACGACACTTAGTTTGCAACATTTATGTAAATGTCAATAAGAAATTTATGACATTTAATTTACGATATTTAGGTAAATATCGGTAAGAATGTTACGACATTTAGTTTACAACATATAGGAAATGTCACTTAAAATTTTCGACAATTAGATTAATGTTACTGAAAAATACGACATTTACATATGATCTTTACAAAATGTCGTATTGAAATTTTCGACATTTTCGTAAATGTCACTAAGAAAATTCACAACATATACAAAATGTCGTTTCCATTTTATGTGAATGTCATTAAAAAAAGTTTAGTGACATATCTTTTACAACATAGCAAAATATCGCATTAAATGTTTGACACTTAAATTAATATCGATATCATATTTTTTAGAATGTAAATAATAATGCTCTGTTTAGTTTCATCATGAACACATTTGCATTTACAAATATCAACTTATATAACAAACATGAAATAAATGTATATCAAATATCTTTTAACACAGTAACCAAAGAACAAAGTAGCAATATAAAACGTACTTATTACAAGATAAATAATGTCAAATCAAATGATTTGTTCTCATGTAAAACACAAATCCAACTAAATCATAAAAGATAGTAATTTCAATATGTAAGTACTTTAAGATTACTCCTAATTCAAATTAATTTTCCTCAACTTCTAGACTAAATCTTATAAAACCAACTGTCCACAGTCAAGCTTTTCACTGACAGTAATTGACATCACTTCCTTCAAGAATGCTGCACAAGAGGTCACAAAGAAAAAAAAAAAGAATTATCCCTTTATAATAAAGTGAATTCTTTCCTCCTCTAAAACAATTGGAATACCAAAAATAATAACATGTTCATGTTCTAACAGAGAAACAAATTGATAATGAATGTAATACTAGCAACTGAAAAGAGAAAGAAACAGACAACATAAGAAAATCATCTTGTACTAGAAAAATGGTGTCCAGTACAAAACACAATTTCACTCTTTGCCAAGGAAAAGAAAATGTTCAGCTATTCTCAATTCATCTTGCACTTAAGAAAATCATTCCCTACTCTTTTAGTTTTTATTTTTCTTCGAGACTGAAGCAGAAACAGGGTGGGAGAGGGGAGGGTTGAATTCTGAAATATTAGTTTCTGTAAATTGTATACTGAGATGAAAACTAATGAATGTTATATAAGTTTTGCAAACTATAACATGAAGGGTTTCTCCCTTTGAAAAGGAGGAACAAGAACCTTGTAATTTTTTCAAACTTACCCGCTTCTTTTTCTTTGTGCCAACTTCACTAACTCCAGTCTTCTTGATTATGTTAACCTGAAAAGAAATATTAGATTGGTTACTCTAGTAGTTTACAAAATTTACAACTTAAAAAATTATGAATAAAAGACATAAAAACACAGAAGTGATTATGCCAAGTAACTTGCTGATTAGAAAAAACCAACATCTGATAACGACGAACTAGTTTGTGAAAGATCTAACAAAGAAGTGATTATGCCAAGTAACTTGCTGATTAGAATGAATACTATATCCAAGCCATCAACTATTTTCTTAAATAGGTAATCCTGAAAGCTTAGGCCAAAAAATAAATCATTCACACAAATAGGTATTTCTGCTTTGTAGAATATGACATAGAATTGGCTGTTAGAAGGAGAAAACTTAGACAGATTAAGCATCACTTCATGAGTGCTTGTAGCATTTTTACACAACAGAAATTGATATAACAGTTAGTAACGAACAAGATAGGCCTTCAGTGAGAAAATAATTTAGCATTTAAATGTTGGTCCTTCTACCTTGGCTAACAGGGGCAGCCGTATGTGCCACTTGGATCAACTCACTAAGACAGTTTTGTGCATGTAGATGAGCACCTTTAAATTCTGGTAAAGCAGGAAAATCTTCCAGGTTCTACAAGAGGCTAAATACCTTATGTAGGAGGGTAAAATCATGCTTGATGGGAATCTTATCAATTAACAAAAAATGGAACTCCATCCTTGAGAGGACATACTCATAAACTTTTTTACTCTAAAATAGCCCCTATACTTTAAAATGCTATTTTGAAGCTTTACGTAACAAAAGTGAAAACTGGCATAGTTAAAACTATACTCTTCGAATGTATGCAGAAAAAGATTTAGTTAAAATGAGTTTACAAACTCACCATCTTTGTGTGAACAAGTGAAACGAGTGAGAGTGATTGTTGGTGATCGTCCATTGAGTTATCAGAAACCTATCACAAAAGAGGAAGATTACTACAATTAAAAAAAAAAAACTAAATTACAAGATTATCTTAAATACAATAAATTTTTGCTAAAGAGCACAATATTTTTTACCTGCACATCACTAGATAATTTCTTAATTGAGCCAATAGTAATACCCAATGATTCTAGATATGCATGTATACCCAGCTTTACTTTATCCTCTATTTTTGCATCCATATCCTTTGATGCTTCTAACATTTTTTCCCCCAACGCTTTTATTTCTTCTTTTGCTTCAAATAACTTTTTCTCAGTCGCTTCTATTTCTTCTTTTGCTTCAGACAATTTTTCTTCCATTGCAATTTGCATAGCGGAGGTAGCTTTTTGAACTTCTATCTCAACCCTTCTATCAAAATCTCTTTGCTCAGCCTGGGATCGCTTATATGTAGGGCCATAAACAAAACTTGGAGTTGCTCCTTTTCCTAAAGTTCGAACATTTCCATAAGTGTCTGGTCCCATAACCTGTGCATACACATCATTGGGAGCACTTCCTGGGACATTTAACTCGGGATACACCTTAGCAAGTTCATCCATTTCTTTCTTTTGGAAAGAAAAGGTAAAACAGTACAAAGTTAATAAAATTTTATATTCGAAAGAAAGTAATTCATATCCATAAAGAATGGGAATTTACCATAGTTTCATCAGCTATCTCATTTACTGGTTGTTTATTCTTTCTCGTATGTGTTTCTTTGAATACCTCGATACGACTTGGTTTTACACCATTCTTCTTTGTCATCTGTTTAAATAGTAAAAAATTTATAACAAATATATTCAAGAAAATAAGTATTGATATATAAATTGCAGAAAGCTTATAGTAAATATGGCATACATCATCTATAATTTGAGAATGACTTTTTCTTCCTGATGTGTGTGGCATACTCAACTTCCTTCGACTTTCTTTGTTCCTCACGGTCTTTTCCTAGAAAAGTTGCACGTAATTTTATATGTTAGAGATAATCCATGGCCAAATATCAGACCAAAGAATAAAACTTTTAAAAGAAAAAAGAGTAAAGGTAAGAAGGATTACAGAGGAAAAGCATAAAAATATTTAGAGGAAAAAGTATAATCCGCATACGGAATGCGCTAATAGCGTGTGCTAAGGGCAAGAGAAGAAGATGCTTGATGCTCGGAGAATACCTTTGCTTCATTAGAGCTCCAATAATGAACTAATGCACGCCACTGGTCTTCTTCTACCCTGTCTGGACGTTTAGCTAAGCGCTCGATATCGTTGTTGTATGGCTCATAACCAATCATTTTTGCTTCATGCTTCCATTCTTTCCATTTAGATCCAACCGATATCATCAACATACATCTCATATCCTCGGTTGCATCAGTATTTTCCTACAAACATTAACATATAACACATGTATAAAAGCATAAAATCAATAAGCATCTTAGTATATAACCTTTTTTTTATTTTCTAAGCACCTTAATATGAGCCCATATCCTATTCTTGTACAGTTTAGGCACAAGCCTCCAATCTTTATGATTTAAAGGAGCTAAAATGCCATTTCTTGCTATGACTCCAAGTTTTGAACTCAATCTAGCTGCATCAGGTCCAATAGCTTGACTAAGATTATTCAACTCAACATGTAAAATGCCACCATCTTTTCCCCATCCTGAGTGCATCATAGTAGGACAGGTCGCTTAGATTGCTCTTCATTAGCACTAGAGTCTGCAATGACCAAATATAAAAAAGAGAGTCATCCATAACTAGTAAGGTAGCAACGTCACTGTACTGCAGACTAGTTGCATTAGGAGGAAGGCAGATTTAAAAAGAAAGTAAACTTGTTATTCGTCTTGGAGAGTTGCACCATAGAGACTGTTAAAGCACCTCCTTTGATAATAATTAGGGAGCACTCCCCTTTGGTTATGCTCTATCGAAAATTACATCAGAAAATCACACTCTAGATCTTTTTGCTCCAAAAGAAATTTAGGAAAAGAACACAATTGGCTAATTGCATACTTAAGTACCAACGTTAATTTCCAGAAACAAATATAATTTGCTGTTGAAAGTAGTCAAAACACTGAACAACAGTGAAACATTCAATTTCTTTTTTCTTAATAAGAAATGAACTACTGAAAAGTCTTTACAATTAGAATCTTCACCCAACTAACATCTCTTTCTTATTTCTTTTTTTCTTTTTTGGTTAAAAAAGAGTAATTATACGTGACACTCGTAAATAGCATTTTATTAATCCTGGACAGATTACTTTGTAGTATATCCATAGTGTAAAGTACAACACTTCAATTATTAACAACCAGAAATAGTGGAGCGCAACACACAGAATAAGCGTGTTATACACTCAGTTATACAGAAAAAGTACCTGGGAAATTTTCTGTTTCATGTGAATCATTTCTTGATTTAGCAGATCGGATAGCTTGTCCTTCATTTTGTGGTCAGTTTTGAGGTGGTTGAGGCATCGCCGCACCGCCCATTTGTTCTTCTTGTTGCTCCGAAAAATCAGGCAGAAGCATTTTTTGACTGGAATTTCTGTCTTTTTCTTGCCATCACAACAAAGTTGCTCAAAAATTATAGTTTCTGCAAAATTGAAAAAAAAATTAGCTGATCGGGCATACTATGTGTAATGAGTCCCCCATTCACGATAAATAATAAATAAAAAGAGAATTCTACTATCCAGACGTATAAAATAATATCAAAACTAGCAGGCCAAACAAAAAGACGTATACGCATGTGAAATTTAAACAACTAAAAAGCATAATAAGAATTCCCCAACTCGATGATCTATGTTTAATAACAATCTTTTACTAAAATAGTGACAAAAATAATAAAAGTAACTAAGATATGTTATCTTCTTCATCATATGTTTCAATACTTTCCAAAGTAAGCGGGTCAATTTCTATTCCCGAAACACCTTCTCTAACCCATTTAATATCCTCTTCGTTTTCAAATATAGTATCATCCAGTTGTTGTTCGGGCCACAATTCCATGTGCTCTTCCATTTGCTCATTTGCTGGTTTGTTTTCACCTAAATTATAAAAACCTCTTGGTTTAATTTCAACTACAATCTGTCATTCTTTTGCCATTGGATGATGGACATAAAACACCTGTTGAGCTTGAGAAGCAAAGATGAAAGGTTCATTTGACGGGTGCTTCCTTTTGTAGAGTAGCTGAGAAAAATTAACAAGAGTAATCATCTTCCACAATAAGCCCCTTTTTGTTGTCCACCCATTCGCATCTAAATAGTATAAACTTGAGGTTTGCGGTATAATACAACTCAATTATGTCTGTGAGAATTCCATAAAAGGTGACTTCTGCTAATATGGGATTTCTGTCTCTTGCGCTTGCATAGCTCTGAGTGGCAGTCTTTACCATAACTCCACTATTTTGTGTTTTCAGCTTTGCATCACGAGACTTTGTTAAGTATCTAACTCCATTACTTATATATCCTTTCATCCTTTTTGCTTGCTTTGATGGGCCAATAGCTAGATTTTGAATTTCTTCTGGTATTTGCTCACCTGCCTTATGTATCTTCTCAACCTATAAATAAGCAAGAACTAATTAAAAATTGATATTATAATATATATATATATATATATATATATATATATATATATATATATATATATATATATATATATATAGTGTGTGTGTGTATAAAAGCATTTTAGCTGGTTCACAATTACATGTTTTCTAAACCATATGTGAAATTTTTCATTGTGAATTTGATCCACATCATGGCTTGATAGACGAGGATTTTGCTTCTTGATTTCTTTTATATGCTCACTGCAAAAGTAAAACACATGAAATCTTAATAAAAGAAATTATAAATATCATTACTTAATAATTAATTATAAAGCGGAATATTATTGAATACTTACTCGCGATATGGCGTTATGGTAGCAGAATTAAATAAAACATATATGTGTGCTTGGGCATGCGTAATGTCATCAAGCGTAAACCCGTCTATTTTAGTTGACTGACGACCCTCTTGATTTGGAATCTCACTATACAAACCATAATTTCTTAAAGGCCGATTTAACTGTGACTCCACATCATGTAGATATCTTGAGCAGAATGTCATGCACTCTTCTATCCAATATCCCTCTGCAATTAAACCTTCTGGATGGCTTCTACTCCTCACATAATTTTTAAGAGTAAGCAAGTACCTAAATAATAAATAATATTATAGTTCAATATAATACTTCATAAGTACAATAATAAGAATAACGAAATGGTACCTTTCAAATGCCCACATTGAACGATATTGTGGAGGTCCACCAATCTTTTCTTCTTCAGCTAAATGGATGACTAGATGTTCCATGATATCAAAAAAAGATGGAGGAAAAATTCTCTCCAAATGACAAAGAGTTATTGCAACTCGATCTTGGAGATTTTCTAATTCACCTATGTTCATAACTGTTGAACAAATGCCCCTAAAAAAATTACTTAATTCGATCATTGGCTTAAGGACATTCATTGGAAGGAGACCTCGCAAAGCAATAGGAAGGAGTTGTTGCATTAAAATATGACAGTCATGACTCTTCAATCCATGCACAGTGCGTTGCATAAGATCAACACAACGTGATATATTTGAAGCATATCCATCTGGTACTTTCACATCTCTTAAAAATTGTAAGATCATATCTTTTGGTGCATTGCTCAAAGTGAAATAGGCCGGAGGTAGATAGTATTTGCCATTAGCTCTTTTTTTAGGGTGCAAAGCCTTTCGAATCCCCATCTCTTGTAAATCCAAACGAGAATTCAGATTATCTTTTCCTTTCCCGTCAACATTTAGTAATGTCCAGAATATATTGTCAAATACATTCTTTTCAATATGCATTGTGTCAAGATTATGACGAATCATATTGTCTTTCCAGTAGTCTAACTCAAAAAATATGCACTTCTTCTTCCATAAATATTGCAACATGGCATCGTCAACATGATCAGAATTCTTCCATTTTCTTTTATTGGATTTGGCCGATAGATGTTTTCCGAATTTATTTTTAATACCTTTCAATTGCTCAAGAACTTCAATACCTGACAAATATTTAGGTGTTGCCTCTAACTCCTTAAAACCATCAAACGAAACTGTGACGACCCGGCCCGTCGTCACGTGAGTTACCGCCCCGTTTCTCCCATTTTCTGCTTCCTTATGTTTTATTATATGAGTCTTGGGTGAATGAGTTGATTTGGATTGATTTTGGATGGAAATGAGACACTTAGTCTCTTTAAGAAAGGCTTATTTTGGAAAGTCAACCGGACGTTGACCTATGAGTTAGAGGGCTCGGATGTGATTTTCGGTGATTCGGTTAGCTTCAGGGGATGATTTGTGACTTAGGAGTGTGATCGGAATTGATTTTGGAGGTCCGGTGTAGAAATAGGCTTGAATTGGCGAAGATAGTATTTTGGCGAATTCCGGTTAGTAGGTGAGATTTTGATCCGAGGGTCGGAATGGAATTCCGAGAGTTGCAGTAGCTTCGTTAGGTGATTTGGGATGTGTGTACAAAATTTCAGGTGATTCGGAGGTGATTTGGTTGGATTTTTGATCGAATGCGTGTTTCGGAAGTTTTGGAAGAACTTAGGCTTGAATCCGATGAGAATTGATGATTTTGGTGTTGTTTGAGGTGTTTTGATGATTGGAACAAGTTTGTGTGATGTTTTGGGATATGTTGGTGCTTTTGGTTGAGGTCCCGGGGGCCTCGGGATGATTTCGGATGGCTACGGGATGAAATTTGGAGTTTGGAGACTGTTGAAGGCACCTGGTATCTGGTATTTCCGCATCTGCGGAAAGGAACCGCAGATGCGGAGCCGCAGGTGCGGAGGATTTATCGCAGGTGCGGTTCTAGGCCTGGAAGGGAGAAGCTGCAGATGCGGAAGGAAAATCGCATCTGCCTGGCCGCAGATGCGGTTCGTGAGTCGCAGAACCGAAGGGGTCAAAGTCGGGTGTTTCCGCAGAAGCGGAAGTTTGATCGCGCATGCGGTGTCCGCAGATGCAGAAGGTGGCCGCAGAAGCGGTCTATGCTTTTAAGTGAGGATCCGCAGAAGCGGAAATGTAACCGCAGAAGCGGTAGCGCGGGTGCGGAAATAGGGACCGCAGAAGCGGAAATCCCTGTTAGCAGAAGGGTTTTAATGTTCATTTTTGTTCCGTGAAGCTTAGTTTATTTCCACCATTTTTAAGCAACTTGAGAGCTCTTGGACGGAATTGAAGGGGGATTTCGACAAGGTGTGATTGGAGGTAAGTTCCTTGGCCTAAATACATGAAATTATGGTAGAATTAACATGGAAATTTGTGGAAATTCATCAAAAGAGGGTAAAGCTAGGGCTTGGGAATTTGGTATTTCAAAATGGAATTTGAGGGGTCAAATGGACTCTGATTTGGTAAATTTGATATGTATAGACTCGTGGTGAGATGAGGAATCCGTGATGTCAATTTTCTGATTTTTCGAGAAGTGGGTCCGGGGCTCGGGTTTTGCCAACTTCGTGAATTTCGATGTTTTTCGAGTCTTTTCGATTGGGTTATATTCCCTTAGCCTATTGTAACGTATTCGTTGTGGTTTTGGCCAGATTCGACGCGCGAGGAGGTTGATTTGCGAGGCAGGGGCATAGCGAGCTAGGACTTTGGCCAGCTTGAGGTAAGTAATGGTTATAAATGATGTCCTGAGGGTTTGAAACCCCGAATTTGCACAACGTAGTGCTATGTTGAGGTGAGACACACGCCGCATGATGAGCGCGGGGTCCATTACTGCTGGGAATTTGGACTTGGTCCATCCCGATTGCTGATTCTATGGTATTTTGACTGAGACTTAATTAATATAATTTTAGTTTGGGCTAGTTGCCATGATTGGGGCCTTGTGCCAACCTGTAGAACCCTTAGGGGTATTTGTACTGATCAACCTCACTTTACTCGGTAAAAAATCGTACCCTCAGTCATGTTTCTAATCACTTAATAAAATACGAACTAGCTCTAAATAGCTAAACCAAAAATGAGAGTAACATGTGGGCTGGAGTCCCTATCCTACCTTAGTATGCCCGAGGGGCTAAGTTTATATTGACTGAGAGGGGTTGAGAACCCCATTGTGAGGGTATTTGATATGTATTGGATCGGGTTGCACGCCGCAGCAGTATATATATTTATACGGATCGGGCTGCACGCCGCAGCAGTATATTATTGGATTGGGTTGCACGCCGCAGCAGTATATTTATATGGATCGGACTGCACGCTGCAGTAGTATAGCGCTTGGGCTGAAGGAGCCCCTCCGGAGTCTGCACACCCCCAGTGAGCGCAGTCGACTATTATTATTGGATCGGGCTGCACGCCGCAGTAGCATATATATATATATGGATCGGGCTGCACGTCGCAACAGTATACTATATGGATCGGGCTGCACGCCGCAGCGGTATAATTATGATTTTTTATCGTGAGGAGTAAATGAGTTGAGTACTGGCTTAAAGGATTTTATATGGTTTCTTCATTCAGTTGCTGTTTAAATGTTCTTACTGCTTTGATATAGAACTGCTTAGTGCTTTTTACGAGATTTCCTTCCGTCAGTCATTATTTATTGCTATTACTCACTGAGTCGGAGTACTCACTTTACTCCCTGCACCATGCGTGCAGATACAGGTATTCCGGAGGCGTAGATTGAGCTATTGCTGCTATTCAGATCTCACCGGAGTCATCGAGGTAGCTGCTTGGCGTTCGCAGACCCGATTTCTCCCTCTGTCCTCTTTACTTTCAGCATTTTAGACTATCTTTTGGTTAGGCTGTTTTCCCAGACTTGTATTAGAGGCTCTTGACTCGTGACACCAGATCGGTGGGCTTTGTAGTGATATTTCTTGATTTCCGCATATTTTATCTACTGTTACAGAATTATAATTATGTTAATTTGGTATTTAAATCCTGTCAATTGGCAATGAACTTTAAATGAGGGATTGAAAATGTTGAGTTGGTCGGACTTGCCTAGCACTGTGTTGGGCGCCATCACGACCGGGGATTGGGGTCGTGACAGAAACTTTATCTTTTCGAAACTTGTGCCCATGGGGTAACCAATGCCTGTGCGACATGAAGCAATATTTTCGCCCATATTTCAATCTCAAAAATTTAGTCTTGGCCAGACAACATGGACAAGCATATCTTGTTTTCACACCATATCCTGATAAGTTACCTAGTNCACACATACTCTGATAAGTTACCTAGTGCTGGAAAATCACTGACTGTCCAAAGCAATGAAGCACGCATTTGAAACATATGATTCTTTGACGCATCATAAGTGTCAACACCAACCCACAATTCTTTTAACTCATCAATTAACGGTCGTAGATAGACATCAATATCATTGCCTGGTGCATGAGGGCCATCAATAATCATTGATAATATCATGTATGGTTGCTTCATGCACAACCAAGGTGGCAAGTTATATGGAACCAAGACAACTGGCCATGTGCTATGTGAGATAGACATAGACTTGAATGGATTAAATCCATCTGAAGCCAATCCAAGTCTAACATTTCGAGGATCTTGAGAAAAATCTTGATGCAATTCATCAAATTTTCTCCAAGCAATACTATCAGCAGGATGTCGCATTACCCCGTCTTTAGTGCGACCTTCCGCATGCCATCTCATATCAGTAGATGTTTTAGATGACATGAATAATCTTTGAAGCCTCGGTATCAATCGGAAGTATCTAAACACCTTTGCTGGAATCTTTAAGGTTTCTAAACTACCAGATTCACCTACAAATTGTTTGTATCTTGGAGCTTTGCAAAACTTACAATCAGTTTGATCTTTTGTGTCACCCCAATAAATCATACAATCATTTGCACACGCGTGTATTTTTTGTATTCAAGTCATAAATCTTTAATAAATTTTTTTGCATCATTAAAGGACTTAGGTAATATTTCACCTTCAGGAAACACATCTTTTAACAACTCTAACAACATGGAAAATGAATTGTTACTCCACCCATTGAGACACTTTAAATGTAATAGACGAACAAGAAAATAAAGAAGTGAATATTTGCTTCCGGGATATAATTCACGCTCAGCTTCTTTCAATAAATTAAAAAACTTTTCAGTTTTCTTATCAAATCCCACATTATGTTGATTTGACCCACCAAAACTATCACCATGAGTGTCTATATTAATAAAGTCGGTAGTAGGAGGAACTCCAAAAGCATCATGCAACAAGCCATGTATCTCATCACCTCTATCTAATCTATCCACAGACATTGATGAAGATGATGCCTCACCATGAAAAATCCAATTAACGTAACTAGGTAGAAATCAATCAACCACAATATGTTCAACAATCAACTCTTTCAAGATAAATTTCATATTACGACACTTCCGATATGGACACAAGATTTCAGATGCATTAGGCCTATCTAATGAAGCAAAATGAAGAAACTTTTTGGCTCCATTCTCATACAGAGGATCATTCCTATTCAATATGTTTATCCAACTCTTATCCATTAAGAATAACCTATACATATAGCAAAAAAATCAGCTAAAAAAGAGTACTTATAGATAGAAACTAGAAAGATTATATCACAGACTACGAATATATATTATAATGTATACACTTTACTAATGACTATACAAATGTATTCATCTAGCATGGCAAAAAACACATGTAGTTTCTTTATTTTTTCAAGTGAATCTTACAAACTAGTTCACTCTATCGCCACAATATTTAATATTTTATCAAAACTAAGCATATAGGACTATAGAATACCATAATTGACATCTTAAGTAAATATAACTTTTGAAAAACAAGTATCAAATTGATGTTTGATTGAACTTGATTTAGATCTATTTTAGATTGAACTAGTAAATGAGATCATACTAATCCAATCTTTTTAAATAGTACCATTATTTCTATACATACATGCTTTGATGTGGGAATATTTTGGAGTTTATTTGCTGCATGTTTTGGAATTTCTTGAGTACACAAATGGGACTATGGGGGAGAGGTGCAAAAGCTAGAGTTGTTAAAATGAAAAGAAGTAGAGTTTGGGTTGAAAACATGTAGCTTATATACTTGCATACATGCAATGCTATATAAATATACTTCTTGTTATTGTATTTCAATAGGTTATTATATAAACCCTTGTATGTACTGAAAACTGTTGAACATTGTGCCTGAGTGTAGTATGTCTATTTAGAAGCCATGATACTTGTGTGTGGCTTGGCAATCCACCATGAAGTCAAGATGGTGCCATCACCGAGAGCAATAACAAGGTCAGATGGGTGGAACTCTCCACTTTACTGCTAGATTGCGAACAAACTTGTTGTGAGGCCTGCATTTTATTTATCTAGTATAAGTTGGAGTGCCAAAAAATTGGGCAGGTAGGGTCGATAAGGGCAGCCCTGTATGAATGCAGACCTTCTATATGAAATAATCTCCATCCATTTTTGTTAACAATATCTGATCTTGACAAGGAATACAAAGGACCTTCTACTAGAGGTAAGCTTCATCCCCTGTCATTTAGTCATATATGATCTTTTTTAACAGTTCAAATCCTTTCCTGCAGATGAGTATAAGCTCTCATTCTGACCTAGCTTTTTCCATTCTAATTAAATGTGTTTCATGCTCAGGGTCCCGCGAACACTACTCTTTATAGATATTGGATAATCTTGTTAAAGTTCATCACTAAACAAACATCGTGCTGGTGTCTTATATACAATAAAAAAGAAGTTTTAAGTATTACAAACATGCTTTGCAAGCAAACTTGAAGAGCCTAAAAACTAGGAAAGAACAAACCTAGTAAGTTTTTTTAGAACACAAAAATCTCATATTTGAGATATGGAAAAAGCAGAACAAATAAAAAAAATGCCCCCAAAAAATGAACTTTTTTCCATCTATCAATTTGTCAAACTCTATCTCATCCCCAAATAAGTTAGAGTTGCCTATCCAACTTTATATCCAACTTTATTAATATACTAAACAACAAACGTCCAGAAACACACTGTTTGGCCACCCAAAAAATCAAAATCAATCTACCAATCAATACATATAGCAGAAAATTGATAACCCAAATCCGAACAATCAAGAAAAAGAAAGAAATCTGTTAACCCAAATCCGAACAACCAAGAAAAAGAAAGATATCTGTTAACTAAATTGGGTACCTTGAATTTGTAGAAAACAAGCTTTGTGGATCTCAGCAGCAAAAGCCTCAGCCATTTTCGTCTCCAAGTATCTATTATAGCATAGTGGAATACCAAAAATTAGGTTTTTTGTAGAATTCTAACTAAGGAAGGAAAACCATATTTTTTAGAATTGGGAGGAGGGAAGCAAAATTCTTACCGCCAAAATCTTTCCTTCTAAATCTCCAATACTTTCCATACATAGCTCCTTTTGAGTCTTGGGGAAGAGGGAGCAGACGTGAGAAATTTTTCCAAACCCAATTTGACATTTTGACCCAAAATTGATTTTGAGAGAAGAGAGGGGATGAGTCCTCGTGCTTCTAAGGCTTATGACTTAATTAGCTTTCTCAATTGTGGTCAATAAATGTTGGTTACTTGGTTTCATATATATTTTTGTTTTTTTTTAAATATTTCATCTTTAAATCCAACATCTAACAAGTAATAGTAATAATATATTTTTTGACTAAACATTGATATTTTAATTAAAAGTTTTAAATCGGAAAAATTTATTAAAAGGCGAGGCATATGATGTGGGCATTTCACTGAATATCGGGGGAGGGGTAAGCCTCATGAATCTTTAAATTTTATTTAGTTCAAGAAATCAAAAAAATTTCCAATTTAAAACTTTTAATATATATATATATATATATATATATAATATAGAAAGTACACTAAAAGTTTAAGAAAATCATACGATTAAGGAAACTCATAAAAAAAAAAATATCTAACATGTTTTACAAGTATAAACAATGCAATAGTGTTAAAATTGTTATCAAACTACATATATTTGATTACTTCCCTAAGGCTCGAAGTTACAAATTAAACTATTATCAAACTACACATTTAATTACATTCCTAAAAGTAATGATCAATAAACTTTATCAATATTATAATTTAAAATATTACCCCTTCAGAAATAAATACAAAGTATTAAAGTCTCTTTTGGAAGAAATAAATCTAAGAACTACAAATCAATAGCGAGTGAGGATATATAGTTAGACTATCTATATATTCAGAGAAAATGTTCAAATAACATGAACCCTCACGCTCACTTAGTAAATGTACAATACTATGACTCGCTTTTTGAGTTAAGATCATTTATTTGTTAATGTATTTTGAGGGTCAACACTATTAATCAGAAAATTTAACAGATGATTTACCTAGTACTTATTGAGCGAGCCCGAGCGCCGAGCAATAGACGTGTAGGGTGCATAATCTTATGTTTGGGGTGCATGCAAGCCTCACAAATTAAGCCCTACACTTGAGCCGCCTCAGTTTATTGTGCAAATGACTCGCCCAGGAGCTAGTCTTGGACGTGCCTTTTAAATTATTATATATGCAACAAGAAACGAAATCGTCTATATTGTAGGTAATTATCACAATATTTTAAAAAATTAAATATTAAATATAAAGGGTGTGATATTTTTTTTAAGACAAAGAATGATTTAAAATTTAGAAACTATAGAGAAATTTCTAATCGTAGATGTTAATGTTCGTAATTACCGACAAATAATATGACATTTAAAGTAAGGTCATATTTTTTTGTCATTTGTATCAAAAGTTTTGACAACATTTGTTAAAGTGTCGTATTTTTACTACAGTTTGGACCAAATGTCATTGTTTTTATGACATTTTATACCAAATGTCATCCTTTTTATGATATTTTGTATCAAATGTCTAATTTTTACGATATTTTGTAGCAAATGTCGTACTTTTTACGACATTTCTTAAAAAATGTCATTATGTTGACGACATTTTGTATCAAATGTCGTTGTTTTAATGATATTTCCTTCAAATGTCATTTTTTACAATATTTAGTATCAAATGTCATTATTTATACGACAATTAATATTAAATGTCGTAGTTTTTACGACATTTTGTCATAAATGTCAAAAAAAGGAAATTTTCCGACATTTATTCCAATAGTCACTAAATAAATGTCGTCGTATCCTCAATTTTCTGTAGAGTGGAACTTGCTTTTTCTTTTAGCTAAATTGCCGTGTCATTTTGTAATATTAAAAATCGTTTAAATATATTCTTTGTTTTATTATCTGTTCAATTAAGACTTTATCGTTATACTCTAATACAAATATGCCCCTAATTTAGACGGAGGGACATGTGGCAAGCTGAGAATCAAATAACTCATCCCCAATTTTAGTACCCTATTCCAAGCTAAACCCACCCACCGACCCAAATGAGAAAAAAAAAAGGAGAAATACATAAACAGCCCCTTTAAGTTGTCCCTGACGATCAGTTAGACACCTTAACTGAGTCCATTTTCAGCTAGACACTTCATTCATTTACAAAAGAAGATCAACTAAACACCTGACCCTGTTAGCCCCCATCGCGTGAAATGCACTCTTCAAGATGCGAGTTGCCTACCTAAAATTAAGTTTATCTTTTTTTTTTCCTAAAAATAAAGTGGACCCACTCTAAATCACCTTCTTCTTCAAATCTTTTCCACCCACCTCCAACTTAAACCACCATTATTATACACCAACGATAAATACACAAAAAAACCTCACCTTAAACTACCATTTCTTATATTACCAATTAAGAAAATGACAATTCAAGTAAGAACTTCGACTCCACCGTTGGATATCAACAGGGGAAAATTTCCCAATTCTTTTCACCCACTTCCTTTCTCCCTTTAATCTTCAAACTGCAAAATTATAGAAAATCCTCTATGTTTGTCTACGGTCAAAATCAGAGGCCTCTGATTTACATGATCGAGGGTTCGTCATAGGCCCGAGTTCAGGCAAGGTCGAGTTCGAGACCGGTGGACCAGAGGCAAGCTCGAAGATAGAGTGCAATGCCCGGAGACAGGGGTACGAGGAGGACCAGACCCGAGTATACTCGACCCCGAAATAGTACCGTTAGGAATTTGTAACAGAATGAGCTAGATCCCTGCCACATCCCCATAATCGCGACACAAATCCCGGAACAAGATTGTACGATTCTATACTAGGCAGTTAGACAGCTGTATCGAGAATATTTCCTACTTTAAATAGAAATATTCCTTTTTTAGGGTTCCCCTATTATATAAAGGGGACCCCAATCATTTGTAAGATGATCTTATCACTGAGAAAAGTATATACTCTCTACCTTCTTCGCCTACTGTTCATCAGCATTGTCCTTTAGCTCTATTGTTCTTACTTTACTTTTATTACTTAATTGTTCTTATTATTCCAAACCTCCTCGAGTCACTGAGCTCGAGATCGCTGCTGCTAAGAACATTAGTTGATT